>NW_022196905.1:49517572-49519610 GCF_008632895.1 Mastomys coucha | reverse complement strand
TCTCTCTCTCTCTCTCTCTCTCTCTCTCTCTCTCTCTCTCTCACCTCTCCAACTGTGATAGAATCTTTCCTCATTTTACCATAACTGAATGCTTGGCTAATGTATGTCTGCTACCACATGTCCTAGTGGCTGATCTGTTAAAAAAAAATTGGAAGTCATTATTATCTCAGTTACTTTGTTTCCCAAGATACTACTGTAAAATAATCTAACTTTGATTTATATTCATATCATTGAGGGAATAAGAACTCTAAAGAAACCCTTAACTTACATATGACACTGCTTTAAACATTGAGGAAAAGGACTGCTGCCTGAGAATGAAGTAAGTACTTTACCCTAAATGTTCATAGGATTTGTCACTATTTAACAGGAAAATGTTAAATCCTACTTAACTTGTAGAAAGAATGTTTATCAATATACAAAACAAGTAGAATATTCTTACTATGCATACCAAAAATAAATATTGTGCCATTGTTCTCTTTTCATTATATTTTTGAATGTGCTTTCTGTTTTCTGAGGTCATATGATAGTATAAAAATGATACTTTTTATTTTATTTTCCATGCATCTTTAAGAAGTATCAGTTACATTGGATTATTGGACCACCTTCTTCAAATGTCATCTTAACTAATTACTCTTCATCAAGCTCTGGCTGAGTAAATCCCCGTATTAAGGTCCTGTAGATTAAGATGTAGCCACCAAGTGTGACCATTGGGACAATGTTACTTTTAAATACTAGTACACATACTGCTTGGCTGTGGATCTATGCATCTGTTTCCATCAGCTGCCAAATGAAGCCTTTCAATTTTCTCGTGATTCAGATGTCAGTCTTCATTTTGGTGACTGTAACTACTGAAACATAACATGTGCAAAATTTCAATTAATGGACTTTTTTATTTTCCAGGCTGAGTGGTAGCAAAAGTGACAACGGAAGAGGGCAGTTCAAAGCATTGTCAAGTGAAGATGAGCTCACAGAGATTAACTGGTTTCAGAGGGCCCTCCATCCCTTCTTTCCTATCAGTCATTTCTGTTCCCGGGTTAGGAATCACACCTCTATAGGACTCTCATGTCAATGATTGTTTAGTAAGAGTTATTTGGGTATTGTACAACTCAGTCATGACTTTTTATATTCTCTGATCCATTACTTTGTCTACCCTAAATTTGAAGTCATTATTAGGCATTAAATGTGACTGCCAAAGTACTTAATCCAGAGGGATTCAAATAGTTTACTAAGAATGTGTCTGTACTCCAGTTGGATAATACAGACTTAGAAGGTCCTTGGATGTGATCAGAGCAGACATGTTGCTGGATTGAACTTCTTCTACACAATAGCATTTTGAATAAATCATAAAGCATTTTAAGTGCTCCCTTCTTTTTATATTATTAGTTTTCTCCTGTCTTGTGTTTTCAAAAATAGTACTAGCAGTTCAGCCATTACCTCTAGATTAAACATGAGCAATGGGAGGAAGATAGAGGTGAGGAATAGACACAGAATAAAAGGCAGAGAAAGATTACTTAC
Organism: Mastomys coucha; assembly: GCF_008632895.1. Taxonomy (NCBI): domain Eukaryota; kingdom Metazoa; phylum Chordata; class Mammalia; order Rodentia; family Muridae; genus Mastomys; species Mastomys coucha. The sequence goes on along the minus strand of NW_022196905.1, from coordinate 49,518,095 downwards.
AGCTAATTAAATCTATTGAATTTTTCATAACCCTCAGTCAGTTATATAAATTCTCTCATACTCACAATTTTATAATTATCTATACAAAGATGATTTCTAGGTGAAGGTTTTCTTTTGTAGTAGCCTTCTTTGATTGTGATGTGAATGCTACCACTTCTCATTGATATAAATATCATTACTTGATAGATATATTCCATGATAGTATAAAAATCATTACTTTAAATATGTGTTGAAGTATATAAAATATATAATTTAATAACAATTATTATAATTTAAAAGATAATCTTCACTTGCCAACAAAAATGGACATTCAATGTATAGTTATATTTCATCTCTCGAAAGCATAGTATCCTACTTTGGCCCCTTTGTAATCATAATTATTTCAGAATTACTTTAACACAATGTATATAATGTATTTTCTCTGGTTTTAAAATATATGCAGCTCTGTGCCTGGACAGGAACATGTATATATGTGCAAGAGAAAGAGAGAGAGAGAGAGAGAGAGAGAGAGAGAGAGAGAGAG
>NW_022196905.1:49498741-49517562 GCF_008632895.1 Mastomys coucha | reverse complement strand
AGAGAGAGAGAGAGAGAGAGAGCAAAAGAGAGAGATTTGAATGTTTCATGCACTTGTCATTGTGCACATATAGCATTTAGACAATAGCCTTTAAAGTTTTTCTTAACCTTCATTTTAGCTTGATAAAGCTATTTACTTCATATCTATATGGACAAAGAACTTTTAGGTATTCTGTGCCTCCCATCTAACCACAAAAGAACTAGAATTATGAATATGTGCTACTTGACCTGGTTTTAAGTGATTTCTGGCCTCAACTCAAGTTCTTATGATTGTACTAGAAATCTTTTATCTGCTGAGCCAGTTTTCTACTGCACCCATAGATATTTTTAATGAACTTTCATAATGTTTACAATGTTGACAAAGACTGAGATAATATCTACTGCTCTATCCATAAATTATTTTCAAAATCAATGTAAAATAGGAGCTGTGCCCTCAAGACCTGATATACCATTGACCTCCAAGGTGCAAATTGTCCTGCTGATTTGTTGAACATATTATCCTCATAGAGATGACAATGAGGTAAACAAATCAATGACAACTTGATCAATAGTTATGGTAAAGTGTTAACATTTCCAATAAAAACAAGAAAACAGTAGAAACAGGGTTGGGGAGCTCACAAATTCTTCATCAGTGATTCAAGCTAAAATTCTATCCTACACACCAGTTATATGGTCTGATTTGTGGTAGGGTTTGTAAGAGATGGATAATTAACTGAGGTCAAATTTCAGCAGTGTAGCTTCCAATATTTGTCCTTTATTTAGGGGTGAGATTTTCTTACTATGAAGTTATTATTGGATAACATATTAACCATGAAAGTACCCCCAATAAAACTATTGTTTCTCCATACTAGACTTAGAGAGAGCTCTCTCTCCTCCTTCTCTTCTTCCTCTTCCTCCTTCTCCTCTTCTTTTCTTTTTATTCTATTGGAACTCATATTTAAGGTAACTAAATATTTCATTTCTCTCCAACAAAAATAACTCAGCAAATGCAATGAAATTTTAAGTAACTTCTTCTAAGGACCATAGACAATGTAGGGAATTTGTTACAAGTCAGAAAGAATTAAAAAACACTGATGTCAACATTTCCTTGGGCTTTATAGCTATGTATAATCTTAGTAACTAATTCCTCCTAAATAATTTAGTAGCTAATAGTGGACTAAATGAAGCCAAATATAGCAATCAAACCTAAACTTTAAATATTAATTAAACATGTATAATGCTTAATAAATATTTTTATATAAATCCCCATATATTTATAATCTTAAGAGAAAATCTGAAAAATTCATTCCTGGTTAACTGTGTAGCCATTTAACTGTCTTAGAAGAATATATCTGTATGTCCACTGGGCAGTTTTGTCTTTTGTAAGTTAACTGTACCCAGAAGTAAAAAAACCTCATCCTTGCAAAGAGTGGCTGAGAGAAACAGTACTTGTAGTTTTATGTATTGTTAATGATCAGATTTTTCATGCACTCCTGGTTTAAAGAATATCTGGTAACTTCATTTTTTACTCCCATTCATCATAAATATTGCATTCCCCTGATTCTTTTTTCCTAACCATTGCATCGACCAGATTTCTGAAGTATCCCAAAAATATGTGCTAGTTATTAGCAATGGTTCAGTGCATAAGGATTGTTCACATAAAAACAAGGAGAGTGGTGCTCACTTATGAATCTATTGCTGAAATCAAGTGGAATCAGAGAGAACTGGATCTCTTGTGCTAGATGAACAGCTAATCTAGCCAAAATTTTGAGCACTAAGTTCAGAGAAAGACCATTAAGAATCTACAGTGGAAAGAGTTAGAAGAAGATATCTAGCACCAACTGTTATCCTACATACACACAGATATATATATATATATATATATATATATATATATATATATATATATATACCAACATCCATACATATACCAAAGCATGTACTCATAAATGTGTATGTACAAATAGACACTTGCCCAAACCATGTGATTTCTTTGAGAGTTTCATTGTTACCTTAAATCTGTATTTACCCTCTGCTGGTGGTTCACAATTTTGCTAAATATTATCAACTATTGCATGGTACAGGAAACAGAGAGGTTTAAAGCCACAAAATATTCTTTTAGAGTAAAATGCTTTTCTTACAACATTTTTCTTCTTTTGATGCTTATGCCAATAATTTGGGGAAAAACATATATTCCATTCTTCTTGGATTCAGGAGTATGTTGATATAGACCCTTTCCTACTATCCTGTTGTTCATCTTACCAAGTCCAAGATGTGACTAAATCACAGCTTCCTGGATTCATTCACTCCCAACTCTTCCTCACTCCGGAATTTTGACCTCATAAACTTTAATTCCCTCATTTGTGTTTCTAATGTTCTGAATCAGAGTAAAAGGAAGAAGAATCATTTATCTTATAGGGCTGTTTTAAGGATCATGTAAAGCTAATATATGAAAAGAATTGTCGTAAATTTTTAGAATTCCTCCTGGAAAAACCATAAGTAATATATAAATGCTGTGTTTTTTACTTTTATTTAGTTTTTTATATATTTCTTTTTATTAAATAATGTTTTTACAGTCCACATTTTATTCCCCTTCAGGTCCCTCTGATTGTTCCATATTCCATATCTCCTCCCTAGCCCTGCTGTCTCCATGAGGATGTCCCCACTCCTCCCACATTCCACTCCACCAGATCCCTAACTCCCTGGATCCTCCAGTCTCTTGAGGGTTAGGTGCATCTTCTCTGACTTAACCCAGACAAGGAAGTCCTCTGCTGTGTATGTGTTGGAGGCCTCATACCAACTGGTGGATTCTGCCTGGTCTGTAGGTTGCTGATTTGTCTTGTTGACTATGCCCTTTGCCTTACAGAGGCTTTCCAGTTTCATGAGGTTCTATTTATCAATTCTTGATCATAGAGCATGAGCCATTGGAGTTATGTTTAGGAAATTTCCCCCTATGCCAATGAGTTCAAGCCTCTTTCACACTTTCTCTTCTATCAGATTCATTGAATTTGGTTTTATGTTGGGGTCAATGATCCATTTGGACTTGAACTTTGTGCAAGATAACAAATATGGGTCTATTTCCATCTTTCTACATACAGACAATCAGTTAGACCAGCACCATTTATTGAAGATGCTTTCTTTTTTCCATTGTATATATTTGGCTTCTTTGTCATAGATTAAGTGTGTGTAAGTGTGTGGGTTCATTTCTGTGTCTTCTGTTCTATTTCATTTAAAATAGTCTGTCTGTGTACCAATACCATGCAATTTTTACCACAACTGCTCTAGAGTAGAGATTGAGGTCACAGATGGTGATTCCCTCAGCCAATCTTTTATTGTTAGGAACTGTTTTGCAGTCTCTGGGTGGCTTATCTTTCAGGGTCTGCTCCACACTGTGTTTCTGTATTTCCTCCTGTGAGTATTTTGTTTCCCCTTCTAAGAAGGACTGAAGCACCCACACTTGGGTCATCCTTCTTGAGATTTATGTGGCCTGTGAATTGTAGCTTGCGTATTCTGAGTTTTGTGGCTAATATCCACTTATCACAGACTGCATACCATGTGTGTTCATTTTGATTGTGTTACCTCTTTCAAGGTGATATATTCTAGTTTGTTCCATTTGTGTAAGAAAGGTTCTATGCCCCAGTGTGGGGGAATGCCATGGCCAGTAAGCAGGAGGGGGTGGGGTGGTGAGAAGGGGGAAGGGGAGGGAATAGGAGTTTGTTTTAATTTTTTTAATTTAATTTAATTTTTTTGAGGGGAACCTGGGAAAGGAGATGTTGTAAATAAAGAAAACATCTAATAAAAAAAGAATTTCATAAAGCACGTGTCCTTGTTATAGGTTGGAACATCTTTTGAGTAGATGCCAAAGAGTGGTAAAGCCAGGTCCTCAGATATATCCAATTTCCTGAGGAACTGCCAGACTGATTTCTAGAGTGGTTATACCAGTTTTCAATCCCACCTACAATAAAATAGTGTTTCTCTTTCTCCACATCCTTGCCAGCATCTACTCTTACCTGAGTTTTTCATCTTAGCCATTCTGACTGATGTGAGGTGGAATCTCAGTGTTAGTTTGATTTGAATTTCCCTGGTGACTAAGGATGTTGAATATTTCTTTAGGTTTTTCTCAGCCATTCGATATTCCTCAGTTGAGCATTCTTTGTTTAGCTCTGTACCCATTTTTTAATGTGGCTATTTGATTTTCTGGAGTCTTCCTTCTGGAGTTCTTTGAATATATTGGATATTAGCCCTCTATCATATGTAGGATTGGTAAAGATCTTTCCCGAATCTGTCGGTTGCTGTTTGGTCCTATTGACAGTCTCTTTAGCCTTACAGAAGCTTTGCAATTTTATGAGGTCCCATATGTCAATTTTTGTTCTTAGAGCATAGCCATTGGTGTTCTGCCACCTGGGGATCCATTCCATATAGAGTCATCAAACCAGATACTATTGTGGATGACAAGAAGTGCCTGCTGATGTAGCTGTCTCCTGAGAAGCTCTATCAGAGCCTGTCAAATACAGGGGTAGATACATGCAGCTAACCATTGGACTGAGCATGGTGCAATGCTCCCTAATGCTGCTTAATGGAGCAGTTAGAGAAAGGACTGAAGGAACTGAAGGGGTTTACAACCCCATCGGAACAAACATATCAACCATCCAAACCCCCAGAGCTCCCAGGGACTAAATCACCAACCAAAGAGTACAGATGGAGGGACCCATGACTCCAGCCATGTATGTAGCAGAGAATGACCTTGTCTGGCATCCCACTTAGAAACACGGGGAGGGGGAGAAGATGGAATAGGGGCTTTCTGGAGGGGAAACCAGAAAGAAGATAACATTTGAAATGTAAATAAAGAAAATATCCAATAAAAGAAACAATGTGTAGTCAAAAAAGACTTTTTCGCTATTCTGGCTTTTTTGCCTTTCCAGATGAATTTGAGAATTGCTCTTTCCATGTCTTTGATGAATTGGGCTGAGATTGTGATGGGAATTACATTGAATCTGTAGATTGCATTTGGAGGGATGGCCATTTTTACTATGCTAATTCTGCCAATCCATGAGCATGGGATATCTCTCCATTTTCTGAAATCTTCTTCAATTTCTTTTGAGAAACTTGAAGTTATTGTCATACTATTATTTCCCTTGTTTGGTTAGTGTTACCTCGAGATATTTTATATTATTTGTGACTATTATGAAAGGAATTGGTTACCTAATTTCTTTCTCAGCCTGTTTATCATTTATACAAAGGAAGTTTACTGATTTATTTGAGTTAATTACATCCAACACCTTGCTGAAGTTGTTTATTAGCTGGAGAAGTTCTCTGGTAAAATATTTGGGATTGCTTATGTATAATATCATATCATCTGCAAATACTGATACTATTGAAACTTTGATAAAATTAAAACTTTGTTTCTTCTTTGCCCTTGATCTTTTTGTTGTCTTATTGTCTCACTTTGAGTACTATACTGAATAGATATGGAAAGAGTGGGAATCCCTGTCTTGTCTCCAGTTTTAGAGGAATTGTTTCAAGTATGTCTATACTTAATTTGATATTTGCTTTTGGTTTACAGTAAATTGCTTTTATTATGTTTAGGTGTGGGTCTTGATTTCCAGATCTCTCTAATGCTTTTAACATGAAGGGGTGTTGCATTTTACTGAATGTTTTTTTCTGCATCTAAGGAGATGATCATTTGATTTTTTTTGAGTTTGTTTACATAGTGGATTGCATTAACGGATTTTTGTTTATTGAACCAACTTTACATCCATGGAATGAAGCTTACTTCATCTTGGTGAAAGATGGTTTTGATGTGTTCTTGGTTCAGTTTGCTAGAATTTTTTTGAGTATTTTTTCATCAAAATTCATAAGCTAGCGTGGTCTGAAGTTCTCTTTTTTTGGTTGGGTCTTTGTGTGGTTTAAGTATCAGAGTAATTGTTACTTTATAGAATGAATTGTGTAGATTTCCTTCTGTTTCTCTTTTATGGAATAGTTTGAGAAATATTGACATTATATCTCCTTTGAAGGTCTGGTAGAATTCTGCACTAAATACATCCAGTCTTGGGCTTTTTTTTTTTTTTTTGATTGAGAGGTTTTTTTGTTTCTTTGGTTGGTTTGGTTTGTTTTTGTTGGTGGTGGTTTTTTGTTTGTTTGTTTGTTTTGAGTCAGGGTTTCTCTGTGTAGGTGAGGCTATCCTGGAAATCACTCTGTAGACCAGGCTGGCTTTGAACTCAAAAATCTGCCTTCCTCTATCTCCCAAATACTGGGATTAAAGGCATGAGCCACCACTGCCTTGTGTTCTACAGTTTCTTTATAAGGCTACTTAGTGCTTTGAATTTTCCTCTTAGCACTGCTTTTATTGTGTCCCATAAGTTTGAGTATGATTAAATTCCAGGAAATTCTTAATTTTTTTGTTTATTTCTTCTCTGAACAATTTATCATTAAGTGGAGAGTTGTTCAGTTTCTATGTGTATGTTGGCTTTCTGTTATTTTTGCTGTTATTGAAGACCAGCCTTAAGACATGGCGATCTGATAAGATTCATGAGATTATTTCAATCTTCTTATATCAGTTGAGGGTTGATTTTGACCAATTATATGGTTGATCTATATAAAGGTACAATGAGGGTCTGAGAAGAAGTTGTATTTTTTGTTTTAGGTGAAATGTTCTGTAGATATCAATTAAATCCATTTGGTTCATAACCTTTATTAGTGTCACTCTGTCTCTGTGAAGTTTCTGTTTCAATGACCTGTTCATTGGTGAGAGTACTGTGTGGGGTTCAATATGTGTTTTGAGCTTTAGTAAAGGTTCTTTTATGAATGTGGGTACCCTTGAATTTGATGGTCAGAATTGAAACTTTATCTTGATGGACTTTCTCTTTGATGAATATGACCTGTCCTCCTTCAACACACTTGATAACTTTTGGTTGAAAGTCTATTTTATTGGATATTAGTATGGCAACTCCAGCCTGTTTCTTGGGACTATTTGCTTGGAAGGCTTTTCCCATCCTTTTAATCTGAGATAATGTCTCTCTTTGTTATTGAGATGTGTTTTGTGTATGTAGCAAAATGTTGGATCTTGTTTGCTTATAGAGTCTGTTAACTTATGTTTTCTTAGTGGGCTAGTTGAGTCCATTAATATTGAGAGATATTAAAGACAGATGACTGTTGATTCCTGATATGTTTATTTTTATAAGAGGCTTTATATGCTTGTGGTTCTCTCCTTTTTGCTTTGTTATGAGATGCTCAATATCTTGTCTTTTCTCTGGTGTAGGTACCTTGCTGTATTGGAGTTTCTCTTCTAGGATCCTCTGTATAGCTGGATTCTTAGATAGATAGTGTTTGAATTTGGTTTTGTTCTGTAATATTTTGTTTTCTCTATCTATGTTGATTGAGTGTTTTGCTGGATATAATAGCCTGGGCTGGCATTTGTGTTCTCTTAGATTCTGTGTGACTTCTGATTAGGCTCTTCTGGCTTTTAATATCTCTGTTGAGAAGTAATATCTCTGTTGTAATTCTTATAGGTCTACCTTTGTGTATTACTTGGACATTTTCCCTTGCATCTTTTAATATTCACTCATTGTTCTTTGTGTTTAGTGTATTCATTTTTATGTGACAATGCAATTTTCTTTTCTGGTCCCATTTATTTGGTGTTCTATAGGCATCTTGTACCTTTATGGTCATCTCTTTCTTTTGGTTGGGGAAGTTTTCTTCTATTATTTTGTTGAAGACATTTACAGGTCCTTGAACTGGGAATCTTCGTTCTCCTCTATTCCAATTATTCTCAGATTTGGTCTTTTTAGTTCATCCTAAATTTCCTGGATGTTTTAGGTTAGAAGTTTTTTGTTTTGAATTTTCTTTGACAGTTGGGTCAATCTCTTCTATAGTATCTTCTATACCTGAGATCTCTCTTCTCTCTCTTGTATTCTGTTAGTGATACTTATATATGTAATTCCTGTCCTCTTTTATACATTTTCCATTTCCAGGATTGCCTCCATTTGTGTTTTCTTTATTGTTTCTACTTCCACTTTTAGGTCTTAGACTACTTCATTCAATACCTTCATCTGTTTGATTGTGTTTTCCTGTATTTCTTTAAGGGATTTACTTATTTCCTTTTTAAGGGCTTCTTCCTGTTTACCTGTGTTTTTTTGTATTCCTTTCAGTGAGCTGTTTATATCCTTCTTAAAGGACTCTATTATCTTCATGAGATAGGATTTTAGGTAAGCTTCCTGATTTTCAGGTTTGTTGGTGTATTCAGGGCTTGCTGTGGTAGGGGACCTGGGTTCTGATGATGTCCACATATAATGGCTTCTGTTGCTTATTGTCTTATCCTTGCCTTTCCTCATCTGGTTATCTCTGATATTTGCTGGTCTGGATAACTCTGTCTGGAGTCTACCTCTTATGTCCCTGGGTTGCTTCAGATTTCCCGGTAGACCTGGGGCCCTGACTATAGCTGATCACCTATGGAGCCTTCCAACTGGGGGTGGGAGTCTTCACAGGAAGAGAGAAGTTGCTTATCTGTTGCCCTGGCTACAGTAGATCTCCTGGGAGGTCTTCAGACTCTAGGTTCTTCAGAGGAGTAGTCAAACTGTTGTCCCTTGTGAAGCTGTTCTTCAAGGGGGAGGGACCTATGGACTGCGGTTTCTGTTTCTCTGTGTGCAGTAGAACTCCAGAGAGGCTTTTAGTCTGTTGGGTTATTTGCCCTGCATGCCACAGAGCCTCTGGGAGGTCTTCAGACTGTGATGTCAGTTTCCCAGTTGCCTTGTGCACTGAGAAAGTCCTGGGATGCCTTCAAGCTGTAGTGTCTTCAGGGGAGCAGAGAAGCTGACGATCAGTTGCCCAGTTCCCTTCTGTGCAGTGGATCTCCTGGGATGCCTCAGGCTGTGGTGGTAGTTATCCTGAGTGTAGCAGATCTCCTGGGATATCTTAGACTATGGTGTCAGATGCCCTGAGTAAAGCAGATATCATACAATGCCTCAGGATGTGTTATCTTCAGGGTAGCAGACTAACTAGCAGTCTGTTCCAGCAGAAAGGACTGGGCAGAAGGGGAATGGTATTCTACAGGCAGGGTTTTGGTGGGGGAGATAGGTTCCGAGTCCATTGGTCTTCCAGAGGCAGCTTTGAGACTTTGGGAGGATGTTTACCAAATGTTCTAGATGCAGCAGAATTCTGGGATGCCTCAGGATATGGTGTCATCATGGGAGCGGATTAGCTAGCAGTCTGTCCTAGCAGAAAAGACCAGCTGAGGGGCTTACTTTTTAAAATTTATTTTATTATGCTTGATATTTGAACAATTTCCGAGATAATCACTCTATATGACTTTTTCATGACTCCTGCCAGAATTATTGGTTTGATTCCTTCTTTTTCAAACAGTCTTCAATTGCAACATTTCAATAAGCCATGTTTTAAACCAGATACCATACTTCCTCCTTAGTAGTTTTCCCATAGCAAGAATTGGCAGCCTGATATAGTGATATATATTTGAACTCTGGATAGTAAAGCAAATGAGTATGGATTCTAGGTCAACCAGGATCATCTGTCTTCACCAACAATCCATTTCAGCATCAAGGGTTTTAATCTTCAAGTCTCATGAATGATCTGTTCTTCAGCTGGTTTGTTGAACTGCTTCCATGCAAGGGCATCAGCATTTTGTGTCATCTGCATTGCTGTCTTTCTGGGTCTCTTCCTTTCTTAAGTCTGTTGGAGTCCAGGAATAGCCACCAACTGCCCACTTAGACACTGGTGTCAGATATGATTGATGAACGTTTTTTTAATGTAATTCAGGCTGATCTATCAGGGTCACAGAAAAGACTCAGGAGCAAAACTATGGGGCCAGTCTGTTCTTAGGTGCAGGCTTTTTTATAGGAAAAAAAAACTAGGTTAATAAGTTCAAAAAATAAAGGTGGAAGAAGTACTAATTTTAGACTAATTAAACAAGTATTATCAGCTAACCTTTAAATCGAGGTTCTAAATGAGGTTAGAAGGGTGGTGGACAGGGGATTTTCAGTTTCAACAGCCATTGCTTTTGACCTATTAGTAGAATTCTTTAGTGTCAGTTATAATGATAACTCCTAAAAAAAGTAGATAAACTTGATTTTTCCTTATGAATAACAAGAAGGCTATATACAAAATGGCTACAGTTATGTCAGACCACAACAAATTGTCCCTCTCGTATGAAGATTTTCTCATTCAGATCGGACCTTTATCAGTTTTGATGGAACCCAAAGTCTTTTGAAGGCAAAACTTTTTTCCCAACTTAATATATTCCCTGAATTAAATTCTGATGTTAAAACATCTTTAAAGTATCCATTTGATCTAACTCAGCAGTTTTCCTACAAGCTAGAGTCTTTAAACAAATCTTATTGGTAAGATTGCCTTCTCTGTTTTTCTCTTCACTGTTCTCTTTTAAGTTGCCTCCTTCTTCTCTCTGTTCTCATAAGAGCTGGGCACATCCTATTGTGACAAATTTTCCTCTGATTTGCCATGTTGTCTGTAAAACAATTAGAAATCACTTTCAATAATAGATGCTTCCTTCTACAAACTTTACATTCATTGCTTAGGATTAAAGATGTATACCAAATACACATTTGTTTTCCAGATAAAGAGACTAAAGGTGTTTGTTAAGGGCTGAGCCACACCATAACTAGAAATAGGGTTTTTTTCGTCACCATTGGGGTTCACAGTGATCAAATAACCTGCAACATAGAGATTTGTATTTAACATTTTACACAAAACTCAAGTCCAAGTGTATGTAAGACATCATTATAAAACCAGAAACACTGGGTCTGATTGAGAGAAAATGGAGAATAGCCTTGAGTACATTGGTACCTGAAACAACTTCTGAGTAGATCCACAATAGAACACACAGTAATAAATAGATCCACAATAGAACACACAGTAATAAATGGGACCTCATGCGACTGAAAGTTTCTGTCAGGCAAAGGGCACTGTCAATAGGCAATGTAGCAGGCTACCAAATGGCAAATATACTTTTATCAACTCCATATGAAATTGATAAATAATATCCACAATACATAAGGGGTTCAGTAAACCAGATACCAACAAATCAAAAAAAATCCAGTTTTGAAATGGTATACAGATATAAACAGACAAGTCTCAAATGGTTGAGAAACACTTAACAATGCTCAACATTCTTAGCCATCAGAGAAATAAAAATCAAAATGATTTTGAGATTCTATCTCATACCTGTAGAAAGACCTAGGACCAATAACACAAGTGACAGTTCATGTGGCAAATGATGTGGAGCAAGAGGAACACCCCTTTATTGCTGGTGAGAGTGCAAATTTTTGCAGCAACTATGGAAAGCAACATGGCAGTTTCGAGAAAAACTGGAATTTTTTTCTTCTGTAAGACCCAGCTATACTATTTTTGTGTGTATACCCAAAAAAGATATCACTCTACCACAAGGATACTTGTTTAAGCATGTTTACTGTGGCTTTATGATAATAGCTATAACATACAATATGTAATAATAACAGCCAAAATCTAGAAATAGCTAGATATCCATCAACAGAAGAATGGGTTAAGAAAAAGAAAATGTGGTAGATTTACAACAATGGGAATATACTCAGCTATTTAAAAAAAATGACATCTGGCACTTGGGAGGCAGAGGCAGGATGATTTCTGAGTTTGAGGCCAGTCTGGTCTACAGAGTGAGTTCCAGGACAGCCAGGGCTATACAGAGAAACCCTGTCTCGAAAAACAAAAAAAACCCAAAAAAACAAAAAAACAAACAAAAAAAAAGACATTTGATTTTCATAGGTAAATTGGTGAAAATAGAAATAAATCATGCCGAGTGAGGTAACCCAAGCCCCATATTAGTGGAAAATAGTCATTAACCCAGTTACAATCTATAAATCCAAAGAGTTTATATAAAGAAGAATATTCTAAAAGGAAAGAATGCAATTCTTAGGTAGTATAGCACCATTATAGAAGACATCAACACAATTCATTGAACATGGAAAACTCAAATTGATGGCTGCATGGAACCTCTGCCCCTAAGTTCTAAACAATTTGGTGTGGCTTTGCAGGCTACAGAAAGAAAAACATGGACACCAACTACACCACAAAATCATTGCTTTTTGTCTTGCCTGCAGGAGGTGCTGGGACAAATGTGTCCCAGAACGTGTGGGAGTCACCAAAAAATATCTGTTTTGACTTGAGGTACATTCTAGGAGAGGCAATCCATGCCCAGCACTGCTTGGATGGCCAGAAACATAACATTAGATATCCCAGAGACATAGAGTAGAATAAAACACTATTGGTCTAAAAATAACAACAACAACAACAACAACAACAACAAATCATTGACATTGTTTCTAATGATATTCTGTGATATTTATTGATCAAGTTACCTTTTCCAGTCATCAACACAAAAGTCTATGGCTGCAAATGGGAGCAAGTGCAAAAACCTACAAGCATAGAGAGGCTAAATTGAAGATCACCATTTGGTCCCTCTCCTTGAAGCTCAGGAAATTCTATGGTGTGTGATGATTTGTATATGCTTAGCCCAAAGAGTGGCACTATTTGTAGGCATGGCCTTGTTGGAATGAGTGTGTCCTTGTTGCAGTAAGAATGTCACTGTGGGCTTGGGCTTTAAGATCCTTGTCCTATGTTCCTAGAAGTGAGTATTCTGTTAGCAGCCTTCAGATGAAAATGTAGAGCTCTAAGCTCCTCCTGTATCATGCCTGCCTAGATGCTGCCATGTTCCTGCTTTAGTGATAATGGGCTGAACCTCTGAATCTGTAAACCAGCCCCAATTAAATATTGTCATTTATAAGACTTTTCTTGATCAAGGTGTCTGTTCACAGCAGTAAAATCCTAACTAAGACAAGGAGGAAACATAGTTCAAGTTAGAGAGGATGGAAGACACCAGGAAAATATGTCCCACTAATCAAGTCAGTAGGGCTCATATAGTTTTGCAGAGCGACATGGCATGCATGTGACCTGTGTGAATCTACACCAGATCCTTTGTGTATATGTTATGGCTCTTACCTTGGGGGTTTTGTAGAATTTCTGTTTTTGTAGTTGTTTCTCTGATTCTTTGCCTGCTCTTTGTAATCATTTTTTTCCTGTTGGATTGCCTTCTCCAGCTTCAGTGTGAGGGCTTTTGCCTTACTTTAGTGTCTTTTGTTCTGTTTTATTTGTTTGGTGTCTTATAGAGGCTTGCTACTTTCTGATGGGAAGGGAAGTAGGGGATCATGGAGAGATGAGAGGTGTTTGGGAGGGCTGGGAGTAGTGCAGGGAGGAAAAACTGTAATTTGGACTTCATATATGAATGAAAATCTCTCTCTATTTTTTCAATACAAAAAGAGAAAAATGTATCTAATTGACCTCAATTCTCAGTGCACTGTTTATGTTTCAGAAATATATTTATATGTTCTAAGACTTAGGTCTCTCTTTCTCACTCTGTTCCCAAATTACATACTATTTACCACCTACTAAATAAGCAAAATAGCAGGCCTGGGTAGGAAAGATAGAAAAGTATGGTGTGAAAGAAAAATCAGAGGTTGAAATAAAGCCATCCAAACTGAATATCATGAGTCAACTGAAGAAAGCCTGAAGACAAGAGTGATTTAGACACATGAGAAGTGTTACTTCAGGTAGGTGTAAAGATTCAGGTGGCTGATCCACTTGATGTCACATATCAATTACAGGGTCAGTCAAATCTTCTGAAGTGAATCCAATCACAGAGCCTTAGGAGATTCATACTTAATTAAGAAGAAAGTTGCAAAATATCATGCCCCTGGTGCCTCTAAGAAATTGTAAGTTGTCTACAGTCAGGCTGTCTCTTTTCAATCATTATAACCTAGAGAGCTGTCATCACATTTTGATTCTTTCATAGAAAAGAAGGCAGACAGTAAGTAAAAATGTTATCACTTGTTGGGTTCTTTTGAGGCTTACAGAGAGCAGGATTATTTACCATAAATTATCACTCCACACTCAAAAGTTATAGCTCACTCAGTATTGACAAACTATTTCATTTATATCCCAAACTGATGGTAAGTTTCAGAGTGCAATATGATTTTTCCCACCTGTAGAATTTTTCTGAAGCATAAACATTGATGGTGTACACTAGATCAATTTAAGATTAAGACTTGTGTGTGGTAACCATATAGCGCAATTTTCCAACTTAAAGCCTGCGGTTCATATGGATGTCCATGGTCCTATAGCAGCCAGGAGCTGTGTGTTGATATCTCTCTCCTCATTTATCACAGAAGTTCATAATGATATCCTTGGTCTGAACTGATGTTTTAGGCTGTACTTCCATGGGGACCCTTATTAATCTCAGTGGCCTATACTGCTCTTATGTGAGCCATGTTGATGTCCTTGATCTATGATGTTACCAAATCTATGAAAGTACCCATAATCTATATGCAGAAGGATATGCTGATGTCTGTGTTCCATACTGAAATTTGAGATCATGCCAATGTTTATGGTCCCCACTATTGCCAGAAATCATATGTAAATCAGTGATCTGTGCTTCTGCTGACTATAAAGTGCAAGGGAGCTACTCTTGTCATGGTACTTGTTGACTACACATTCACAATTGAGAGTAAAATAGAAGGCTCCTTGACAACACTTATCTCCCTCCAAAATAACTGTCTAGACAGAAATCTATTGAAGAGAACTCTTTAAAAAAATGTACTAAGGATGTTGAAATGTTGCTCCCAACAATTGATTGTCTCAGGGTTCTTAAATGGGCTGACCACCAGGAATTGGACCATGCTCCAATAAGAATATGGACAGTACCAGTTAAACTTTGTTTTTTGTTTGTTTGTTTATTTTTTGTCTTTCTTTTATTTCTTTTGGGGAGGTTGTCCAAACAGTAGGAGGAGTAGACCTGGGAAGTTGGGAGGGGAGGGTGTTCAGGATTCATGGTGTGAAATTCCCCAATAATCTATGAAAATAATAAATTAGAAGTGCTTTGAACCCATGGCCATCAAGTTCACAAAAGATTCCAGACTGAATTCTTCTGGTAAGTCCTGGCCCATGACCAGAACTACAATTTCAAATGTTTACATTCTCTACTTATTGATTTCTGTTGTTCCTCTGTCAGTAGATGATTCTGTCATTTAAATCACATGGAAACATTCTAGCCACCAAACGTAGGAACTTAAGTAAATAAGGTAATGTCTCAAGCTTTCTTATAATTTAAGTGCTGTCAAAGTCATCTTCTTAAAACAATATTAAAGAGTAGCTATCCTAAATACTCATGATTTTACAATGGCTAATATTATTTTGACCTTCCATTCATAGTCATGTCTGTATACATTTGCATACTTAATGATATGACCTTGCACTGAGTATATAAACCAGCCAGAGCTAGCCTCAACTTTCATCAATGAGATACCTAAATATCTTTATTTGTTTTTGGAAAAGTGACTTTTAGTAGTGATTGCTGTCTTCCTTCAAACTTGATGAAAACTCAAACATAAAATTATGGTAAAATCAAGAAAATACCAGCCAAACCACAACAGCCCTTTCAAACATCTCTAACTGCCTACCCCCAAAGTCACAAATTCTAAAACTCAAGAATAATAATAGTATAGGGGTTTTAAATACATCAGTCCCTTTTATTCCCTCAGGTCAGTGAGACTGCAGATCTGGCAAGATTTTCCCTAGTACATCAACTCTGTCTCCTTATGAACTCTATTCTAGGGTTATGGTTTCCTCCAGGACTTATTTTTGTTCTAAAATTAATGTGATGATGGTTATATATCCTCCATATGAGTATGTTGATATATATCAATTTGTGCAATATATAGTTTATATATGTACATACATATATACACATGCACACACACATATGTATGCATGTGTGAAACTGTATAGTTTGCATGAAAGAATTGTATGGTACCTGTTATATGAGTTTCTTGATGTCTATCATTTATCTATCTCTACCTATCATTTATAAACAAAATATTCCCTGAAATTATTTTGAAATATTTGAGTAGTTAATTTTGCTGCTTTCTTAACCTTGTACTTGCTTGATTCAAAGTAGTTAAAAAGAATAGATACTAGGAAGAGTAAGCATCAATGGTAGAACTTGAACTTAGTACAAATTCAAAACCAGAATGAGAATAAGATACAGAAATCATAAAACCAAGGACAAGAAAAGATGGAAAAATTCACTCTTACTGATAAAGCACAGACTATTGAACTCCCAGTGCTATGGAGACAAGGAATCATCCCTAGATAGCATTCACTAAAATCTGATCCTGGTTTATTTCTTTGAACTCTTAGGTAGCTTGCCAGTATTTGCTGCTCAGCTCTTTAATCAGGCCATACTATTTGTGGAGGAGCCTCATTTTTACAGGATGGGCTCCTTAAGTGAAGCAGGCTTGTTCATGCCCTGAATAAAATGTGGGACCACAAATTCGGCATTAACAAGGTAACAATAAACTCTGTAGCTGAACACTGTTAACTTTTATTAACCAGTCAAAAAGCCATTAATCTTTAACCTGGTGAGGTTGATAACACAAAACACAAAAATATAGCTTCTCTAGAAGCTAACAACCTTATTCTCAAATACACCACTTACTTCCCTGAGACTCACCACATAAAATATTCCAGTGTCATTTTTTTTTCTAAATTGAGTAAGTTGTTTAAACCTGTGTATTTCACTTCCCAGATGAATTCAATTAATTGACTATTTTTTGACCATAAGAGATGTTTTTAACCTCATCCTTTTGGCAACTTATGGTGGAAATCCCAAATACATATGCTGTGCAATTGTTTTTCCTCAGGTAGAGAGGATTTTCATATTTTTTTTTCTTATAAGGGCAACATTTAATTGGGGCTGGCTTACATGTTCAG
The DNA here is from genome assembly GCF_008632895.1 of Mastomys coucha. Classification (NCBI taxonomy): domain Eukaryota; kingdom Metazoa; phylum Chordata; class Mammalia; order Rodentia; family Muridae; genus Mastomys; species Mastomys coucha. The sequence goes on along the minus strand of NW_022196905.1, from coordinate 49,500,760 downwards.
AGATCCAGTCCATTATCATGAAGGCAGGACCTGGCAGCATCTAGGCAGGCATGGTGCAGGAGGAGCTGAGAGTTCTACATCATTTGAAGGCTGCTGGTGGGAGACTGGCTTCTAGGCAACAATCATGAGGGTCTTAATGCCAACACCCATACACTTACTCCAATAAAGCCATACCTACTCCACCTGGACCACAACTTCTCATAGTGCTACTCCTTGGGCTGAGTATATATAAACCATCACAAATAGTATAAGATAAAACAAGATCAAACACATCAGCATGGGACAATACAATCAGAAGGAGAAGAACCCAAAAGAAGACATGAGAAACAGATGTAGACAAAGAAACCCATGTGTTCACATACTTAGGAATCCCATAAAAACATTAAACTAGAAGCCATAATACACACACACACACACACACACACGTGTACACACACACACACACACACACACACACACACACACACAGAGGAACTGTAGGATAAAAAGATAAAGGAAAATATATTTAAAGTAAAAATAAAAATAAGATAAAAAAATTAAAAGTTCTTGCTATAACATTATGAGACAAGGAAATGTCAATAATGCATTGAGCTTGTTTTCTGTTGACTATCTACTGTTGAGCATGCAACCCCATTGTTTCTTCAGTGAGACTCCCTTGGCAAAAACTAAATTTTCATTTGCAAGTGGTTATCAATTGAAGATGGCTTCTGGGTTAGGGATGGGGGCATGTGTCTACTTCTCCTTTCAGGCCTGGGATGCCATCTGGTACAGAATCATGTGGACACTGTTCATGCTGCCTCAGGCTCTATAAGTTCAAATGTACATCAATCCTGTTGTTTTAGAGACCTTGTTTTCTTGGTGTCCTCCATCCCCTCTGACTCTTACAACTCTTTCCATCTCCTCTTCCAAAGGTTCTGTGAGACCCAAGGGGAGGGATTTGATGGAGACATTACTTTCCGGGCTGTGTGTTCCAAGGTGTCTCATCCTCTGGCTGTGGGTCTCTGTATTTGTTCTCATCTGCTTTAGGAGGAAGATTCTTTTGATGATTGCTGAGCTATAAGTTTTATTATTTCCTACTTTACAACCCAACCACAGTTTTTTCCTCTATCTTTTCTTCCTATCTCCCCTCTTCCCAGATTCATTCCTCCTTTGATTCCCTGAATGAATAAATAAATACATAAATAAATACACAAAAAACCAAAAACAGGCCTTGCAGGAATATCAACCAAATGTGGCATAACAATCTGGAATAAAAGTAGGCACATACCGTCATATTAAGGTTATTCTAGGCAACCCAGTAAGAGGAAAAGTGTACCAAGAGCAATTTAATGGGTTATTGTAACCATGACTTTTCCATCTGCATACAACTTTCAGAAGTAATGACTCTGAGAATTAATATTTTATGAACAAGTGCCTAGGTCAAAAGCTTCTGCTTGATTTCCAAATAACTCATACCTAACTCATCCCATTTATTGTATTCTAAGTCCCACCACATGGTTGGTTACCTATCCTTAGATAGGAATATGCTACCATATTCTTCCAAGTTTGGGGTGAATCTTTCTGTGCATGACTCTATCCCAGAGTACTTTTTCCTGGCCAGAACTCCTATCTCCTATTTCCTGCCTAAGCTTTTATTGATAGGTGATGCTGTTACACAGAACACAAGAGATTCTCTCTACAGGTTATGACTGACAGAGACTAAGAAAACCATAGCTGTTTACAGGCATTTGAGATACCCACAGTCTCTGAATTCACAGTGTTTATTCTCCTTAGTTGTGTTGTCTATTTCATGTAATTTTCAAACCAAGTTTTAAGTATTGGACTAAATCAGGACCCATACACTCTATTCTAACAGTGCAGTCTCTTCAGTATCCACCTACATATTTCTAGAACAACAAGGATTTTCATTTGGCTTAAACTCTTGATATTTTTCCTATTATTGAAAATATATGGCCGGGCGGTGGTGGCGCACGCCTTTAATCCCAGCACTTGGGAGGCAGAGGCAGGCGGATCTCTGAG
>NW_022196905.1:49476382-49498670 GCF_008632895.1 Mastomys coucha | reverse complement strand
AAAAAAAAGAAAATATATTTATTTCTCATACAAGCTATCATGATTATAATTTCTCTACACTCCACACTTACTAGTGTCTACCCCTCCCCTCTCCTCCAGATCCACTCATTTCCTATCTCTCATTAGAAAATAAAAGTATCCAAAGATGCTACGCACACTCGTCTACTCCAGTCACATCCAAAATATTGGAGATAAAATCCTGATAAAGAATAAAAAGCAATAAGACTTCAAAAAGAGATCTGTGCCTCCTGGATAGACAGCCGCTGGTATCCCCTAACTCAGACGTGTTCCAGATCAGTCTTTCCAATCATCAACACACCCTCATATTTAGGCATAAAGGTACCCCAAGTAATAACTCGTTAATGGTTAAGATTGGGCATTGTTTTCTGGCAAGCACAATGTTTCCAACTATCCTAGTTTAATACCAAGCTGTCCATAGCTTGGAATTTCTTTCAAAGTATCTCCCTTGCAAGAGCTAGTAACAGAGGTTGAGTACATCCCTTAGGACAATAGATAGTTTACAATAGTTAGTAGTGTTTTGCATACTAGAGAGTAATGAATGGTTTCCCTCACACTAAGACATTAGCTAAATGTGTTAGGTCCGACTCCCCACTGCCTGCCCCTGCCTAGAACCAGAGAATTAGCAGGAAATGCCAGATTGTAATCTCCTGGTCATTGCCTCCAGCAAGAACCAGAGAATTAGCATAGGAATATCTAATTACCTCAACAGGGAGCGCTCCACTCCTCTTCCTCCTGCTTCACACCTAGCTACCAGACCCTGCTGACCTTGGTGTGGGGGTCACCTGCCTATGTGACTTCAGTCTTGTGTCCCCTGCTGTAACCCCCACCTGCCTATGTGACTCTTGACATCTGCCCTGTTTGCTGTATGGTATCTAAGCCTGATTCTCAACTTGGACAAATACATTCATATCTAACACACCCTCGTGTGGGCTCTGTTTGCCATCTCATCGCCTATGCCTTGTCGACCTGACTAGGACCCCCGTTTCTCCCGTGGGTTGAGGGAGGCCCAGATCGGCTGGCCTATGGCAGGTGGCGCCTGAACAGGGACTCCAACAGGTAAAACCTTTTCCTTCTTTCTTTCTTTCCTCTCTCTTTTCTTATTTCTCAGACAAGGCTAGGATCTCGCAAAGAGTTCTGCAGACTAGCTTGTAAAAAGATCACCAGTTATGGCGAGTAATCTTGATATCCATGAGGCAGTCAGAATTGTGGCTAGAAGCCTCACCAGCGGTGGCAAATTGCCCAAGCTGTAACAAAGAAGGGACAGAAATTCAGCGCATATGTTAAAAGTCAGAGGAGTGAAGTCACATGTTTCGGCTGCAGGGAGCCGGGACATCTGAGGAAAGACTGTAAAAGTCCCTCAGGAATCAGGAAATAAGAACACTCCTCCAGGTCCTTGCCCAGGTTGTGGTAAAGGAAAAATGAATGCAAATCCAAGTTCCATAAAGATGGAACTCTGTTCATTCTAGAAGCAAGTGAAAATAGATAAACAACTAGCCAGGCAGTGGTGGCACATGCCTTTAATCCCAGCACTTGGCAGGCAGAGACAGGCAGATTTCTGAGATATAAATGGTGTGAAAAATAGAAAAATTGAAACTAAAAGACAAACCAAAGGCTGATTTATAAAATTTGTGTAGCTGTTTCATTTGGTTTCTAAATAGATTTAAAGGTATAAATATATTCTGTATGATTATTGACTTATAAGTTATTGAGTATGATAAAAAGTTGTAACATCAGTAACTGAAAGCTAGTTTAAAGCTGGTAACTCAGGTAACACGTGCCATTAAAGGTAAACACGTAGTGTAAATCAGCCAAAATGGCTGAAATGTCAACAGAAGACTCCAGAAGACTGTTAGAGTTTTACAGCCACTTAGCATAATCTAAAGGCAGCAACTTAAGTTACAGGTCATTTACCAGATGGTAAAATTCAGAACAGCTGTTTAGTTTAATAACTGCTTAATATCATATAATAGCTATACTTTAAATTATGGGTTTTGTAACAGGCAACAAAAATTTTCATATGCTCCTAGTCTGAGAACCTCTGGCCTTAAAGTCGAAACCGATGCCTCGAAGTCACCTCTGACCCAATTTGGAAATGAGGAAGAACGGGCAAATGGCAAATGCGCAACAAAAGAGCCAGGGAGGCCGAAACTTACACCCTACAAGGCCAAAGAGCGGAGGGTAAAGGTAGAAGTCTCCAAGCCTAATGAGGTAGTGGTTGGCAAGAAGACTAGTGAGACGAGCTAATAAATCATTTGATGGATTGTTAAATAACCCACCAAAAAATAATATCACCTGTTACTTTAAAAGGGATATGGCAAAAGCACTGTGCCACACAGCTTATCAGTCAACACCATGATTTTATTTCCAGAGACCTGGCATGCTCTAAAAAGTTAACTCAACATGACTCAGACTTGCTATCTACAATTCAAAAGTAGGGAGACACTTAAAAAACTTTATAATGTAAATGTAATGTATTTAGTATTGATTTCAAAGAATATAGATTGTTTAAAATTGAGATTTACTTTCTAAAGTTATGGTTATGGCTTAATATTACATATGAAATTAAGAAAGTATGATAAAAATTGATAGTGTTCCATTAGCTGCAATTTGCAGTCTGATTACAAGCTAAAGAATATTAACTCACCTTTATTTTGTAATTAAGATGGTTACAAAAACGTTAAAAAGCTGTATGGCCAATATGGGCCTGCTGTCATCTTTAAGAACAAGCTTAATTAAATAAGAGTAGTAAAAACAAAATTTTAAATAAAAAAAAATAGTTTGTGCCCTAAAAACAGTTCAGAGACACTCAAGTAGAGTTTCTTTTTGTTAAAAGCAGTGCTTTTACAGCACCAAGGTTACAAAATATGTTTTAAGTTTAAAGTCAGCTAGAAAAGGAAACAGGGATAAAGAGCAAAATTGCCCTTAAAATCTAACCTCACTACAGGAGGTGTAATCTTTGGGTATAATTCAGGTGGTATGCTCAATAAAAAGTTCACATTTAAGTTAATATAAAAACACACAAATGCTTCAGTAAAGCCTTAAAGACATTCCTTTTATTTTACAACCAGGGATAGAGAAATCTTCCTAATTTTGCCTCTCCTTTACCTCAAAAAATAGTTTTTAGGACAAAACCAACATTATCACAGACCTATCCAGGTGTGAATCAAAGTAATTTTAAACTTGAGATTTATATAGAGTCAATGAGATCATAAAACTTACATCCTGGTAATTTTCAAAATTTTATTTGTTTCTACTTTAATATTAGAAGCTAAGACTTAGAATTTCTCAGTGTAAGTTAATTATTAAAGCCTCAGCTACATCAAAAAAATTGTATCAATAAATAAAAGATGAGTCGCTTATTTTAAGTTACTTTAGACTCATCTTAAGCTCACCACTGGACTTAAGCCTCCAATAAGAATTAACTGGTGAGACAAACAGCCTTGTACAGAAACCAGAGGAAGCTTCTGTCACTTGTCGATTGTGATCAATTATAACCAAATGTTTAGTTTTTGCTCCCAGCAATTCTTTACAAGAAAAGGCATTAGTATAAATTCATCTTTTCTCATATTCTAAATAAAATTTTAATATCCTATTACCAAGCTGTTATAATATTAACAAAAATTTTATAATAAAGTCATAAAGGTATTTTAGAAAAAATGTCTTAAAAACCTAAAGAGACATCTATTTCTTCAAAAAAGCAATTAAGTCAGTTATTACAAAATATTAATTGGTATTTGGCCTATTAAATAGTAAAAATTTTAGACAAAATTAATATTTATCCAATAGACAGATTGTTAAGATTTGCTTATATATACATGCTTTTATATTTCCTATAAATTCATGTATACATTCCATGATAAAAATACATTTACAAGCCTTCTATAGAAGAAAAATATATGTGATTAGATCACATGTTTGACACAAATAAACTACTTGCTATATAGTCACTGTTTTTAAAGTGCTAAAACCAAACTTTTAATTTACCTATATATATATATATATATTTATATATATATATATATATATATATATATATATCAATATCAGAGTTTACTATTGCTTAGAGTTGTTACTTTTTTAGATATTACTAATTCTCAAATTTTACAATTGTTCATACTTATACAACTAAAGTTTAAAAAAAAATACTGTTCCTTTAAAAAACTGTCATTAAATATCTTAAACTGCCTGGACAAGACCCTTAAAAAAATGCTACAACAAATTTATATCCCAGGAAGATTATAGACTTTACACAAAAACAATTGGCCATATAATTTTACTCTTTATATCATCATAATTGGAATGGCTTGTGATAATAATTTGATATTTTATAAAATATTTGATTTTAAAAAATAAAAATAAAATATGCACATGTAACTATTAATACCTTTTCAAGCTCTCTAGTAACAATTGCCTTAAAAAGAAGACAACAAAAGATGTAGTCATTGCCTACATTAATTTTCTATTTAGTGTTCCTAAATAGATTAAAACAAATTATTAGAACTGACTATTACAGTCAGACATTTAAAATGTTTTCATCAACAAATTAATGTTGCCCATATTACTGAGATTTCTTAACTAATAATTGTTTAACGTGCACAATGCACTCTGTTACATTTGGCTTTTAAACAGAAAAAGGGGGAATTATATCCCTATACACATTATTTAAATCATGCTTTTAATTTTATAAAACTTTTAAAATTTAAATGCCAAAAAGCTCTCTAAAAAATCCATGACATCCTACAACCAGGTATAATTATGCCTAGGTAAAATAAAATAACCTTTTCACTGGGCCTAAAAAAGGCCCAAAAGATTTTATCACCTCGAAAAAAGGGTGTTTTATGTTCTTTCCATAAAATACAGTATCTCCAATCTAAATACCAAAAAGACTGGTCCAGCCAGCCCTGACTCTCCTGCTCACAAAGACTCGCTGAGAAGAGGAGGGAAAAAAAACAAACAAAAAAAACAGACATCCACCACAGACTACAACAACGAGAACAACTAACGCTACTGCTATTCAGTCAAATTTGTTTAGGCTTATTGCTGCTAACATAAATTTTTCCTGTGTCTCTTATCTATATGCTATGTTGTTTAAAAGTTAGGTTAGCTACTAAGTGTCATACATCATTTCAATAAACTAAGGCCCATTTACAGAGAGTGTGAAAGGATACAAATATTTCCCACAATATAAAACAATTGAAGACAAAAATTTCAGATATTAACAAAAGTCATTTAAATAATTAAAACATTAAATTGGCCAGTGATTTAAAAAATAATCTAAGTACAATAAATCCCTTAGACTGAGTTCAATATATAATCTTACTTGCTATTATTAATTGACATTTCAGATCCCTAGCCACGATGAAAAAAAAACCTTCTAAAACTTCATTGAAAAAATAATAAATTAGGGAGAAATGCTACTCACACTTGTCTACTCCAATCACATCCAAAATATGGGGGATAAAATCCTGATAAAGGATAAGAGGCAATAAGACTTCAAAAAGAGATCTGTGCCTCCTGGATAGACAGCCGCTGGTATCCCCTAACTCAGACGTGTTCCAGATCAGTCTTTCCAATCATCAACACACCCTCATATTTAGGCATAAAGGTACCCCAAGTAATGACTCGTTAATGGTTAAGATTGGGCATTGTTTTCTGGCAAGCACAATGTTTCCAACTATCCTAGTTTAATACCAAGCTGTCCATAGCTTGGAATTTCTTTCAAAGTATCTCCCTTGCTAGAGCTAGTAACAGAGGTTGAGTACATTCCTTAGGACAATAGATAGTTTACAATAGTTAGTAGTGTTTTGCATACTAGAGAGTAATGAAGGGTTTCCCTCACTCTAAGACATTAGCTAAAAGTGTTAGGTTGGGACTCCCCATGCAGAGAAACCATGCAGAGCCCACAACAACTGAAGTTGCCTGTCTGTGGAATGTGTTTCCCTAAGTGGGCTCCCTTATCTGGCCTCAGTGGGAAAGGATGTGCTTAATTCTGCAGAGATTTAATGTTCCAGGGAGGGATGGTACTCAGGGGAACCTCCCACTTCTCATAGGAGAATTTGAGGAGGATACTAGAAAGATAGGGAGGGGCTATTATCTGGATATAAAATGAATACATAAAAAATTTAATGATAATATTAAACACAAAATAAAGAAGTTAAAGTTTAAAAACTGAAATTTCACTAGAGTAAACATTGAGTATATTATTATTTTTAATTATTATTTACATTAGCAGGAATTGTACAAAGGGTTATACATGCTGCTAGGCAAGCACTCTTCCACTGATTTATATCCAAGACCCTCTTTTTATATTTATTTAGAGATAACTGTCATCAATTTACTTAGACTTGTTTTGAAGTACTGGATAGTCAGAGCTTCCACTCTCTGATTGCTTCACATCCCACACCTCCTCCCAACCCTACCTCCTCTCCACGTGGATGCCCCCAGTCCCCACCCCACCTGACCGCTAAACACCCTGGGGCCTGCCGTCTCTTGAGGGTTAGCTGCATCAACTCTGAATGAACACAGACTTGGAAGTCCTCTACTGTATGTGTGTTGGGGGCCTCATATCATCATAAACCTTCTAATGCATGTTTAATCCTTACATTTTAGACTTCTGATCTACCCTCCCCTTCATGAAAGGCTTAAAGTGCATTTAGACAATAAATTACAGTGGTGGGGAATGTTAAATGAAATTTATCTCAATACATTTGAAAAGTGTAAAATTAGGCAGCAGTTAGGACATTTTAGTTTGCAATCCTTTTTATATCTATCATACAAAATGGTAGTAGTTTAGCTTTAAGTTTGAGCACACAAAATATTGCTATATTGTGACCAGTTCACTAAATTTAGCCAGTACATCAATGACACATAAGGTACACATAACTGTTAATATACTGAAGATAATTTGTATTAAAATTGTGTAAATTCAACATAATTGGTACAGAAAATATTTTTTTTTTTATTAAATTTATTTTTTACACTCCATATTCCATTCCCTACCCCCCCATCCACCCTCTGACTGCTTCACATCCCACACCTCCTACACACCCTACCTCCTCTCTATGTGGATGCTCCCCACCCCACCTGACCTCTAAACTTGCTGGGGCCTTCAGTCTATTGAGGGTTAGCTGCATCATCTCTGAATGAACACAGACCCAGAAGTCTTCTACTGCATGTGTGTTGGGGGCTTCATATCAGCTGATGTATGCTGCCTCTTTGGTGGTCTAGTGTTTGAGAGATCTCAGGGGTCCAGATTAATGGAGACTGCTGGTCCTGCTACAGGATTGCCCTTCTCCTCAGCTTCTTTCAGCCTCCTCTAATTCAACAGGGTTCAGCTGCTTCTGTCCATTGGTTGGGTGCAAATTTCAGCTCCTTGTTGGGTCTTTTGGAAGGCAGTCATGATAGGTCCCTTTTCCTGAGCGCTCCATAGCCTCAATAATAGTGTCAGACCTTGGGACCTCCCCTTGAGCTGGATCTCACTTTGGGCCTGTTGCTGAACCTTCTTTTACTCAGGCTCCTCTCCATTTCCATCCCTGTAATTCTTTCCGACAAGAACAATTATGAGTCAGAGATGTGAGTGTGGGATGACAACCCATCCTTCATGTGATGCCCTATATAGGGACTCCAGGGGAAGTACTACTCTTTCAGAGGTCTTTGTCTTCTAATTTTAAAGTTTTAATTTGGAAAACAATTCATTAATTTATTGTGTAGAAACACAAACATTTTTTTCTATCTATGTGTATAAGTTTATGTCCTGTGTTAATGTGCATGATTTCACAGGTGTGTGATGGGTGGCATGTGTATCTATGCATGTATGCAGAGACCAAACATTTTTCTAACTATATGTATATGTTCATGTGCTTCTTTGTATGTGTGTTATCTCACACATATATGTGGTTGGTGATATATGTGTGTGTATGCATGCTGACTATTGAACAGGAAGCATCCACCTATTTCCACCTCCACGCCACTGAAATAGGGTATTCACCCAACTTCTGCTGTTGCCCAGGCTTGCTGAAAATATAGAATATCAGAAAAAAAATGAACTGGCCCCATGTTTGAAATTCAACACAACTGCAGGCTTAGTTCCCTGCAATTTGGAGTCACTGTTAATGTCCAAATGTTTCAGAATTTCCCAGGTTTCACAAGCTTTCAGAAAGATCTTCTATTCCAAGACTGAGATCTCAGCAACACAATTGTCTCTCCTCTTGTTCATCTTTCTGAACTTTATGTGGTTCCTGGACCTTTATGAATCAAGTTCATCAGATGTGAAGTAATCTGCTGTCATGTTATGGAACTTTCCACTGGGGAAATGAAGGTGATTGGCTACCACTTCCGGCACCATCATTTTGTACAAAAACTCTTGCCCAAGTGCTGTAGTAGGTATTACCTGTGGTGCTGCCTCTTTCATTGTGATTTTCATGTGAATTCAATGCATGTTAGCAGGTTCAGAGTAGGGACTTCTACTAAACTCTTATTTGTCTCAAAGCAAATATTTTACCAACTGAGGTACTGTCTTCCAAGCCACATCACAATTTCTAACTGTATCTTTAAATTTACTTTTATCACACACAATGTCAATCCATTAATAAAATGAGCAATTTTATCATTTCCATTTCTTTGATAGGATATAATTATTGTATAATATGTTTTGCTCATATAGAATTATAATCTTATTGGACATTCTAAAATTACATGTATAACAATAACTAATTTTACTTTTAATGTTATCTTATCATAACACACATAACTTTCTGAGTGTTACATTAAGTATTCTAAAAATTTAAATAATTAATGTAGTCACTTCATCTAAATAAATACAGTGTCTACAATTTTATATTGTTAATAACTATTGTCAAGTAAAATATAAGAATTTACTAATAACCTGTCTTTTACAAAATGTCATAAATTATAATTGTTAATCTTTAAAAGATTTATATATAATATAGAAAATTTTCTGCATTATTACAAAAGATTTGTTTGAGCAAAGCTGTTTCCACAGTACAGTCACTGCACTCCAATAAGTGAATTGCATTTATTTTAAAATAGGAATGTGTGTGTGCGTGTGTGTGTGTGTGTGTGTGTGTGTTACTGGATTCAGCTATATATAATATCTTAACTGAATTTAGTAACTTTGTTACCTATGCTGAAATATATTGATCTTCCACCTGATACAGAAAGGTAAGACAGAGGGTCAAAATCATTGTTAACTCAATTTTATATTTTCTTAAAGCTCTTGAGTTACTGAGGTATAAAGCTTCAACATATACAAAGAAGTTCATCAGTGTTTCTCATACTAAGTGGCTGTACTTTGGGCCTTTGATTTAAACCTTATTCTCATTGACTCAAGCTGTCATATATGGTCTTAAAGGCAGAAAAACATCTTTTTCATGTGCTGGTCCATTCTACTTATTTAATGACTTCATTTCTAGGATATGTGATCTTACTCATTCCATATTTAAGAAAGAGCAGAAGAAATTTTCTTAAATGAGTGTCAGAACATTATGTTACATATTCAAATGTAGTATACTAGAGAAATTGCCCTCATTGAAACAAGCAATAAAAGCCTTAAAGCTTTACAGTGACAGACTTGGTAGGCCACACAGCCAGTGTAAAATTGGATTCAGTGTGATTATTTCTGGGCAATAATTCAGAGAAAATAACATCAAGGAAAGCTTGCATAAATCCAGATGGAAAAAGTGGATTTAAATCAAACTAATAGGTTGCACAACATATGAAATATGCTTTGTACTGTGCCTTGGAGACACACCGCCAAATCCATATTCAAAAGGTAAAAACAAACCAGAGTGATTTGAGGAATAAATTACTTGTCATCGTGATCTTTAAAAATGCCAGAATTTAATGCAAAAATATAATCCTAACATTTATTGCAGCAAAAATAAATGTCAACATATTAGACTTAACTGGCAAAGCCTTGTGGTAGCATTTCTGCAGAGTGACGGGAACATGACAAGCTGTACTTCACATTTATTAGAATGAGATTTGGTCTTCTTTATCTTAAGCAGTAGATTTAAACACTTTATTTTCATTTACTTCATGGTATTGAGGAAAACATTGACTCAAATGAGAAAAAAAAAATACCTTATAAGCTTGTTCACTGAAGCAATCCATCAATCTTAAAAGCTAAATATGTATTATGACAACACCAAGCCTTTATACTTAGAAGACTGTAGGACAAAATGTCCATGACAAGGTCTACATCCCAGGAAGCATGTGTTAGAGGAAAATTGTGCATGGATGCCTTGTCATATGAAGTAGGCACAGTCATACTTTTTTATGTCTTTGATTCTCATCCTCAAATCTGCCTGGCTTGGGAGCTACTCAAGCCTACAAGTGCCTCAAAAATCTGTCTAAATCACACAAAATATACATATGCATTCAAGTACAATCAAAGATTCTTAAATTTCATATACAGGACACTTTGTAGTCACTTGAAAGAAATCATTTCCTGTATTAGTTATAGATATAATATTTATAAAAGTCAGTTGCTCTAGACAAATGACAAACACTTCTTCTCTGGATTAGTTAATGGTCAAATTTAACATAGCAATGTTTATTCTACGAAGAGTAAACTGCCTATAATACACTTATAAAAGCATCAGGTATATAGACACAATAAATATATATGTATGTAAATCCAAATGTTTGAATACACTTTTAGTATGCACAGATAAATAAATAAATACCTTTGCCAGCAGGGTAAAACTAAGACTTATTTGCATGAAAAATATGCAATTATACATGCAAATTTCGAAATATCTTCTATGGAAATTAGTAGTTTTCACACTGCACTCTGCAGATATTTACATTTAAATATGAATCGACTTAGCAGCTAAGTAGTCACTGAAACTTTACATATGTAGACCTAAATGTATTTTACATTAATATCCTAAATATTAGAAGAAAGTGTATAGACTTTCAGTTTGCTACCTTCCAAAGTTGAAAAGAAAAGTTAGATAACATACTTTGACAAATTTTCTTCCAGATGACTCACAGAATTTTCTGATTTTAAATGCCATCTTTGGAAATTAAGAACTTAAAAATAAGCAGTTTAGCCATGCATATGGTATGTGCTAGTGATCTAGTTCTCAGAAATAGACCGGAGGAGTACTGCAGTTTGGTGGCTAACCGTGGCTGCACCGTGAATAAATGGCTATTGAAGACTGTATCAAAGAACCCGTGTCCAAATGAAAAAGAATTAAATACATTGGAAATATCATTCTTTTTCATTGAGTGCATAATTTTCTGTTTTTTTACTTAAACAGTTTTAACCTTATATCAATGTTTTAAGTTATCAAATTATATATAGTGTTAGGAAACACAAGAAGTTAAGAATACAAGGCTCATATAAAATGCTCAAACTATATTGACTGTTTAATTATTAAAATTTCAGAAAGAAAATGAGGTAAATTGATCAAAATAAAATATATGCACTTGGGAAAATGTCATAATGGAACTCATTATTATATAAGATGAATATATGATAGTAGTTAATTTTAAATACTTTTTGATTAAAAAATTAATAACTTTTTTATTCTTGAAAATTTTAACTCATATAAATATAATATGAATATAATATATAAATATAATGTTCCAACTTCTTCCTTTGCGAACTTAGCACATTTTTTTTTGATAGCTCATTTGGTTAACTTAGAGACCATCAAATTTGTTTTAACACTGTAGATAAACAAGAAGAGCAACAATAAAAATCCTAAAATAGTACATGGAACTCAGATCAAAATCAGAGTAAAAGTTAATGGCATACAAACAAAAATAGAAAAGGAAGGATAAAATAGACAGAAATTCTTTAATTTCCTTTTTCTGGAAAATGAAGATATCACATTTCCATTGACTTCTTGTTTCGAGTAAGAATAAGAACTTCCATTGAAACTAGGAATTAATGAGCTAAAGTTATCTCTTTTTCAGAGATACATAGACTATCTACTTTATGCTTGCAAATTAAAACATATTATATAACACATTATTTCAACTTTAATATTGCCTATCATTTAAAATATCTTACTTTTAGCTTTTGCTTAGAAAATGTTACCACAACGTTTACTAGTTTATTAATGAGTAGTGTATGTTAGAAATAATAGGTTTGTTAAGTCTTATCTTCTTATTAATGAAATTAATCAATAAAACATTTAGTATACTTTTATTGTAGGGCTGGTCCCAAGAGCACAAACCCTTTCATTCAGTGCCAACTAATAAACTATGTGCTACAGATTCAGAACACTTGCTCCCATATCATGCCTCTTGAACATGCATAAGGCAGAAAAGTAAATTCAACAATGTTATAAGGATACTGTAAGCAAAAGAAATGACAAATCTTTCTTATGTTAGGGAAAGTATGGGGTGAGAAGGAATTATGCCTATGAATACAGTGGCCTTTCTATGTAAAACAGGTCAGACCCTTAAGTTTGAAAGGTAATGGTATTTATACAAGGATAAACAAAAGATGTATAATGGGGACACTGCATGTTTTATATGGAGAAACTCAAGACATAACATTCAAAGACCATTTGACATAAACTGTTGCTAATCATTAAGGTCACAGGTGAGTATGATTTGCCTTGCCATTCATTACTATTAATTCAATGTTGTTCAGGCATGTGCGTTGATCTAGTTAAAAACATAAGTTTTCACATAATACAACTTAACTAATCCAAAGAAAGTATAATCCACCCCAAAATGTACATAAGAACCTGACCACAGGAGTGAAGACTTGAGAACTGTTTTATCAAAGATCATCTGAGATAGTCTGTCATATAAGAGCTGTAACACTCTTGGGAAGAGAGTTCTCGCCTCAAAGCTTTCATTGCTGGGAACTGCTCAAATCTGCTGCCGTTACTTCTCAATCTTGGCTCCTAACCGGTGGTCCCCACCACAGCAGCCTCAATCTGACAACCCTCCCTCCCTCTGAGAGTGCAATTCCTGGGC
Organism: Mastomys coucha; assembly: GCF_008632895.1. NCBI lineage: Eukaryota > Metazoa > Chordata > Mammalia > Rodentia > Muridae > Mastomys > Mastomys coucha. The sequence goes on along the minus strand of NW_022196905.1, from coordinate 49,485,686 downwards.
CACTCCAGCTGGGCCAAAGCTCCACAGATTTCCATGGATAGCATCTGGTACATAGACAGGCACCTGGATGTAAGATAGTACATGGTGTAGGGTATCCAACTCAGTTCCTCTGAGAAAGCAGTCAGTGCTCTTTACCACTGACTGAGCTGTTTCTCTAGCTGCCCCAAGTTTGTTTTGTGTTGAACTTTCATTTGATATGTTGTTACATTTTCACAGTATTGACCAAAACACTGTAAATAACAACAAAATGGGATGCCATCCTTTTTGTCCACAGTATCTGAAATGCAGTCTATGAACGTTGGTTTCATTGGCTTCAATGAGTTATATGGCACATAAATTTCTTTATTGTAAACAGAAAGAAGAGAGAAAAGGACATATAAGAAGTATACTAAGATATATCCCAATGGCATGATCCAAGTACCCCATTTTTTCCTACTTTCCACCCTTCCTATATTCACAAACTGCTACTACTTGGCATATTGTGTTCCTCAAGAGATTAATCCATTCATTAAAACAATATAAACATGCTCAGAAGTATGCTTCACTAATCTCTAGGTCTTTCTTAATCTAACAAAATTGAAAATCAAATATAACTACTACGTATGTCAAAATTTCATTTATGTACCATAAACTAACCATATTATCATAGTCTAACTATGTACCTTTCACATAAATACCATATTTTGTATCATGATACTGGTTAAGCATTCTTAAGATTATTAATTATTAATTTCAGTTTTTCTTATTTGACTAATTACTGTCTCTCAAGTGAGCTTAAACCATTTACACTTGATCAGTTATTGGAAATAGAAATTTTTCTTTATAATTTTCATTTTTTGAATGTTTCTGAGATTATAAATTCTTATAAATTCTTTATTCTCTTTATCTTTTAATTATTTTGTGATAATTTTGAGTATATGGCTGATTTTAAACTTCTGAGTGTTACTACTGACATTGTAATGTACGTATGTAACTTTAAACTATAATTTGAATTGTACATATGCAGGTTTATTCATTAAGAAATGACTACATAATCCATTGTAACACCATATCTGAAATAAATCTCTAAATAGAGACACACTGAAGCCATGCTTTTTTCATATTTTATTTTAATTTGACCTGGGAAAAGTTAATTTATAGAAGCAAAATGTAGATTTTGCTTATGTAGCACAGGAAGATTATTGAACTTTAAAGATAACTTATTTTCTTGGTTTTAAGATTAATATTTTAGAATCAAAATTATGGTTCAAAATTGATAACATTACATTTGGTTCATAGAGTAACATCAGCATGATTCCGTGTACCCTACAGTTACCTTTATACTTGAAAATAAAAATCTATTTTTGCTCAAATGAAGTGTGTATAGTCCTCTCATATAATATTATATACTTTTATATGTGAAAAACTAATTTATATGTATAAACACATAAAGCCAAATATTATAGACAGTTTTTATCTTTATTTAATTATGATTCTCTCTTTGTGTTTATGTATGTGTAGGCACATATATGTGCTCGTATGTTTGTGCATGCATGTATTTTTATTTAAAGAAGAAAGAAGAGAGCTGAAATGAGTTGACCTACATACAGGTTCAATATTTAATGCAGTCTTTTATACTATCACTATTAATCAAACCATCCCTAATATATATACACAGAAGTTATTTATCTCCAAAATATCAATTACTATGCTGATGACAGAACTATTTATATGGCTCTTTCTTCCTCACTCAATAAATTTACTCCTCCTCAGCATCTCAGAACAAGGAATTTGCATCAAATTCCAAGTGAACATGCCATAAACCTATCAAGAGTACCTCTTTTCTGTAAATACTTGACAGACATCAATTCTGATTCACTAACTTATTTTTTTGTTTGTTTGTTTATGTCTGCTTTTCTCATACTCCCGTTTTTGGTGCTGCCAGTAAGAAACAAATAGTGAAGATTACTGGACACATTCATGCATTTTGTCTGCCTGACTGGATATTGCTAGCTTTCACCTCTATTTACTGTCTCTTTTGTTACTGAAATATCTGCTGTATTGACCTATAACACATAAAATCTTCATCAGTAAAGAAGCTACTGTATAATATTCTCTGCCATCTACAGAGTATTCCAGTTGGCAAAAGGCAGTTGGGAATCATTAAATTTTCTCTCACATTTCTGAACTGTGGTAGCATTATCAGCTTTGTCACAAGCATAAACACTTCCTCCTCCACTACCACTGTTTGAAAAAATCTCATTCTCTTTGTCATTAAGTCCTTGATTCATATCTATTCATTACTGAATGGTTTCAAGCATCTTGTAAATTTCAGATCAGAAGTTGTGACTTTTCCTGTGATTAAAGGATTAGGTTCAGCTAGCTGGAGCTTCAATATGATCAATTGTCTAATTATTTCCATTTACGTTTAAAAATCTGCCATGAGATATCAGAAATCTCCAATCCATTTATTTCATGAAAGCCTTTACATTAAAAAACACCATAGGATCTTGCCATTACATTAATATTGACATTTTCCAGGTTATAATGAAAAACAACAAAACCAAGCAAGCAAAAACAAAACAAAACAAAACAAAACAAAACAAAACAATACAAAAAATCAGATCTTAACTCAGAAAACAGTTTGCATTTTTCTAATCATCTCTAGAGAACAGTCAGTCTTGAGAAGTATGATGGATATTTCATCTTACAGTTTGCTAATTTTTATAGGTATAATTGCTTTTAGAGAGGGACAAAGATCAACACATCTAAGGTGTATCAGTATCTATTCAATCTAAAGATACTGTTCTTTTTTCCCACTAGTAATACAACAGGCAAAGTGAGCAAGGTATACCTGTTGGAAATCTTGTGATATATTTCAGTTAAGCACTCTACTGAAAAGGAAGTCTTCATCAACACACAATGTACAAAAACAACATCACAGCTAAAAGAAACCATGGAAGATATTAAAGGCTCATTCTGCCAAGTGATTAGCGTGTTCTTTCCCCTGTGTAGAAACAACTCTAGGCAATAGCACAGTTGCAACCAAACTTTTAAAGAAAACTCTATCAAATGCCTTTACCTACTCCTCAGCTATAGGTCAACTTTGTACCAAACTCCAGATCTCCATGCTGGAATTTTCTAGCTTGAACTAGTGTGGGCTTATGTATCCCATCACAATCCTTGTTAGTTTGTTTGCACCACTGCCCTATTGTGTTGGAAAACATTATTTGTTGTATAACTCTGTATTATATGTGTATTTATGTTTGTGAGTTAACATGTGAAAGAAACTAGATGAGGGTATCAGAACCGAGATTTAGAGACAGTTTTAATCTGTCCATTGAAGATGATGGGATATGAATATGGATCTTCTGAAGAAAAACATTGAATCTTGCTCATTGAGTCATTTCTTGTTCTTCTAAACTAGGTATTTTGAGAATAATTATTCGGTGGTTATAAATTTGTGACTGAAACATGACAAAAATAATCCTAGAGTATGTGCTTAGCCTGTTGGTTGATGATATATCATTTTTTTAGATGACTAATCTTATTTGTAGAAGTGTTTACTTTTGTATTCAAAATATCTTGGAAGATAATTTTGCAACCCTGACTTCTATAACAATTTTTTTCTTGGAATAGGGGAACTGAATATATTATATAATATTTCAACTTTCTGTTTACTATATTTTGCAATTTTAAATATTATCAGAAATAATAATACTCTTATATAAATCATAGTTGCTTGATTCCCTAAAAATACATCATTTTATTGAATAGATATCCAGATAACCTTAGCACATTCAAAATGCAAGGCAATGCAAATGAGGTTTCTGTTGTAGAAATACTTGGTTATTTGTGTTATGACAAATTGAGACACTTTCGGGATTCTGGAAAATGGCATCTATGTCACTTACAAGTTTATCTTCTGATTTTTCTCATGAGATTCCTTCCTTCTGCCTTTGTTATGCATATTTGAAGATCTCTTACAGAATCAAGAATCCTAAATTTTGACAGTAAAATATGATGGAATATGTCTTGACATAACCTTCCAGAGACACTGATATTAGAAGTTAAATGACATGAGTAGGCCACAGTGGCTTATGTCATTTGTTATCAGTTAATACTCTCTGACTAATAAGGATGACATTGAAAAGAATTTCATAAAAAAATCTTTAGAAAAAATGGCTCCATAAATGTCATATAATACACTGGGGAAGTAATCTCATACAAATTAAAAAAATAGAAAACCTTCAAAATTTTTCCCCAAGAATACTTGTTGTATTAACTTCCCTTGAGTAATTAATTTTACATTCATACAAAATGTAGCTACTATCATATTATTATAATTACGTTTCATATTTATTTATCATATGTTTGAGGGGCAGAGGATAGTTTGGAGCATGCATACAATAATGAAATATTAGTATGATATCCATTCCACTTTCCTTAACCATAATTTGTTTGTGCTATGCTCTCTTTTCATTCTACATATAGTGGATCTTATTATTTTATTATTAGGGAGACAAAATATCTGACAAAAGCAAGTATAAAAAGACAAGACTTATTTAGTTAGGTACAATGTGTAACAAGAAATACAGTCTTTCTGTATTTCTGGCAAGAGTGTTGACAGCAAACAAACAAAGTATTTTGCTGCACTATGTTTGAAGACAAGAGCTAAAGAGTGAGTAGACAAGAAGCAGAGTTGTTTTATAATTCTCTAGGTTCACATTCGTATAGCCACATCCTTCAGTAAAGTGCCACAGTGTAAAGGATGTGCAATTTTCTAAAGCAGGATCGCCAACTAGACATCAACTCTTCAAAGGTATGCCTATAAAGGACATTTGCATTCAAAGTAAAATGAATATCTCATTTCATGCAAAAAAGGCTTATTCTACTCTCCTCTAGAAAACTATATCTAAGTTTCTTCCTTGTAGTCCTACTTAATGATTTCACATCATTCCTTTTTGTTTTGCTTCCTACTCCACAATGACCACATGTTAATCTCCCCTAAGGGATCCAGTTTCTGTTTTCATAAACAATTGACAGAATGCCGTTTATAATTTGTCTTCCTTAGTTAACATAATAAAATCCAATTTCTTCTATGTTGCCGTAAATTAATGGATTTCCTGAATTTTATAACTGAATTATGTGCTGTTTTGCATATACCATATTTTCTGTAGTTTTAAACCAGTGATGGGTATGTTGATGACATATCTTAACTACTGTGCTTATATTTCCCTACTTTTTCTTTTTATATCTCTGACACTGTGGACAATACAATAGTTCCCTTCTTTATTAAATTGTTCTTATCAATATTTCCATTTTATGCATGATCCTTCCAAGAAGCAAACATAAAATACCATATACATCTACACTTGTGTTAATAGAACTTGATGTGAAACAAAAGGCAAAATGAAATACCTAAACACTGAAAATTCTTCATATACTCATTTATCTTATCTATTATTGACCATAAATCTTTTAATCTTATTTTGTAATTGCTTATGAATAAGTATAATTTATTTCATTTGAATATGTTTATTGCATATTCAATTTTTCTTTGTATGCTCCCAAGGTTTCAAGGGACTTTTCTAAAACCATTGTTCAATTAGAAATTCATAGATTAATAAATTGTGGTTGAAAAGTTATAATTACGAGTGTTATTCAAATCATTGTGCTGATATTTCATACAAAATACCTTGTGAAGCAAAGATAATTATTCAAACATTAATTAAGGGGAAGAGATCTATTTACAGTGTTGATTTACCTTAATTAATTTGGGTACATTTAAGACAGCCAAGAGAGGCATTTTTCAAGATCTTCCTGACATTAGGACTTCAAGTAATACAATCACTGAATCATACTTGATACTTAAAATTAATGTAAATAAAAGTAAACTCTGATAATAAAGAACCTCTTTAATATATTAAATTAATCACAATTGCATAATAATGAAAACATATGCATTATTTAAATTACTGCTTTATAATACTCAAAGTGCTGGGTTCTGTGGCAAACATTGAAGTGTCCACAATTTGATACTATAATTATCCAAGTTAATTGTACCCATCTTGAATTTCCAAAAAGTATACATTGGCTTCTGTTAAATTACAGATTCAATGGCAATTTCAAAACATTTATGCTACCTTTAGGTTCATTAGTCAAATAACCAGAGTGAACAAGTGGCAAAAATTAAATTTTAGCTTAATTATTATGGCTATATTTTAGAAAATACTACCACATTATAAAAGAACTAGAACCAATTTTCCCTGTATACCATACTCAATGATGAAAAGTTTACATTGTATTAAACAATTCTAGAAGCACTTGTACACCCAATATTAATATTATTTTTTAATTAATTTGCCTTACAACCCACCATCAACCCTTCCCCTCCCCCTCCCAGCACTCCCTTACCCAAGTCCTCCAATCATTCCAACTTCCCCTTCTCTTTTGAGAGAAGTTGTTGCTTTAGTTTTTTGGGGACTCACATGAAAACCAAACTGTTCATCTGCAGAGGGACCTAGGTCCATCCTGTTATTGATCCTTGGTTAGTGCTTCAGTCTCTAGTATACCCAAAGTATCCAAATTAGTTCAACCTGTTGGTCTTTTTGTTTTTGTATAATCTTTGTCCCCTTTGGATCCCTCAACCACTCTCCCATCTCATCCACAAGACATTTTGGTCTGGGTTACCTCACTCAGGGTGATATTTTCCAGTTCCATCCATACATTTGCCTGAGAAATTCATGATGTCCTTGTTCTTAATGGCTGAGTAGTATTTCATGGTGCCAATGTACCATATTTTGTTTATCCACTCTTCAGTTGAGAGACATCTAGGTTGTTTCCAGTTTGTGGCTATTATGAATAAAGCTGCTATGAGCATAGTCAAGCAAATGTCCTTATGGGACATTTTTTGATATATTCCCAGAACTAGTATATCTGGGTCTTGAGAAAGAATTATTCCCAATATTCTGAGATACCATCATTTGATTTCCAGAATGGTTGTACAAATTTGTACTGCTACCAGAAATGAAGGAATGATACTCTTGCTCTACAACCTTGCCAGCATGTGTTGTAACTTGAGTAATTTATATTCTGTAAATTGAGTAAATTATATTCTGATGGATCGAAGGTGGAATCTCTGAATCATTTTGGACCTAACATATATCTATAAAACATTTCACTCAAACACAAATGAATATACCTTTGTCTCAATAGCTCACAGAACCATCTCCAATATTGACCATATAGTCAGTCACAAAGAAAACTTCGACAGATAAAAGTCGTTTGAAAAACCCCATGCATTTTATCATGTCACTATGGATTAAAACTGTACTTCAACAACAACAGGAACAATAGAAAGCCTACATGAATAAGTCTTCACCCAGTGATTACTGGGTATGGGAAGAAATAAAGAAATGAAAGACTTACTGGAGTTTAAGGAAAAGGAACAGTGTCAAAGGGCCATTGCCAACTTCATTCTATAAGGCTGCAGTCACCATGATGCCTAAACCACACAAAGACTCAACAATGAAAGAAAATTTCAGAGCAATTTTCTTTATTAACATCAATGCAAATATACTCAATAAAATACTTGCAAACCAAATCCAAGGAAAATCAAAGACATCATTCACCATGATCAAGTAGCCTTCCTTCCAGGCATGCAAGGTTGTTCAATATATGAAAATCCATCAATGTAATCCACTACATAAGCAAACTTGAAGAAGAAAACCACATGATCATCTCAATAGATGAAAATACATTTGACGAAATCCACATGCCTTCATGTTAAAAGTCTTAGAGAGAACAGGGGATACCTAAACACAATAAAGGCAACAAGCAGCAAGCCAATAGCCAACATTAAGGTGTTGGGGCACAAAAGCCCCTACTATCTCAGTCTCCATCTTGTCCCTGGGCCATCACCTATTAACTAACACTCTTGCTACTTCCACTATCCTGCTTCTCTTCAGTACTTGATTCGGGACATTTTATGATTGGGGGCTTGTTGGACCTTTTACAATGAGGACATTCCTTTCCTTTCCAGACATTTTACAATAGGGGCATTCGAATTATGTTAATGTGTAACCATAGTGATAATACCAGTTTGGCCCTTGCACTTGGGCAAATACCTTTGTGGTTTGTAGTTATTTAAGCCCTTTGTTTCCCTAGAGTAAACTGAAACTTGAACAGGTTTTTTTGATTTGTCTCCTTCCTTTGTGTTTCCTGATCCAAGTTTGTCATTGTTGCTCCCTTCCCTCAAGAACCCTGTTTTTTTTGGGGGGGGGGACAGGGTTTCTCTATATAGCCCTGGCTGTCCTGGAACTCACTCTATAGACCAGGCTGGCCACGAACTCTGAAATACGCCTGCCTCTGCCTCCCAAGTGCTGGGATTAAAGGCTTGTGCCACCAGGTCGGGGCATTAAGGAACTTCCGAATTAGTGACTGGAAACTCCTGAGAATTTGGTCACCATTTTAAAGTATTTTTGAGACTTACTTTTAAGCTGTTTTGTCTATTTGATTTTTAATGTTACTCCACAAGTTATACTTCTTGTCATCTTAAGTTTCTAGCGTCAAGTGCTAGATGGTCTTTAGTTTTACTTCCCAGTGATTTTTTTCGTTGTTGTTGTCTGTTGTGTTTTGTTTTTGTTTTTTTGTTTTTTTGGTTTTTTTAATTAGATATTTTCTTTATTTACATGTAAATTTCTCCTTTCCCAGTTCCCCTCCAAAAAACAAAGAAACAAACAAAAACAACAAAAACAAACCCCTGTTGCCTCCCCCCTCCCCATGCCTGCAACCCCGCCCTCTCCCACTTATTGGCCCTGGCATTCCCCTACACTGGGGCACATAACCTACACAGGGCCGAGGTCCTCTCCTATTGATGATTGAATTTGCAATCCTCTACTATACACATGCTGCCAGAATAATCAGACCCCTCCATGTGCAGTCCTTGGTTGATGGTTGAGACCCTGGGAGCTCTGAAGGCACTAGTTAGTTCATATCGTTGTTTGTCCTAAGGGGCTGCAAACCCCTCAGATACATTGGTCCTTTCTCTAACTCCTTCACTGGGGACCCTGTACTCAGTTCAATGGATGGCTGTGAGTCTCTACATCTGTATTAGTCAGGTACTGTCAGAGCCTCTCAGGAAATAGCTATATTTAGGCTGGCTTGCCCTTCCTTCAGTCTCTGCTCCATAGTTAATCTCTGCAACTCCTTCTGTGGGTATTTGGTTCCCCCTTTTAAGAAGAAATGAAATGCCTACCTTGTGGTCTTCCTTCTTCTTGAGTTCCTTGTGGTTTGTGGGTTGTTCTTCCTGTATTCCAAACTT
>NW_022196905.1:49475358-49475785 GCF_008632895.1 Mastomys coucha | reverse complement strand
TTCCCCTGTGCCTATTTGCTTGAGGTTCTTCCCCACTTTCTCTTCTATTAGTTTCAATGTATCTGCTTCCATGTGGAGGTCCCTGATCCACTTGGACTTGAGTTTTGTACAAGGAGAAAGGAATGGATTGATTTGCATTTTCTACATATTAACCGCCAGTTGAGCCAGCACCATCTGTTGAAAATGCTGTCTTTTTTTCCACTGGGTGGTTTCAGCTCCTTTGTCAAAGATTAAGTGACCATAGGTGTGTGGGTTCATTTCTGGGTCTTCAATTCTGTTCCATTGATCGACCTACCTGTCACTGTACCAATACCATGCAGTTTTTATCACAATTGCTCCATAGTACAGCTTAAGGTCCGGGATGGTGATTCCATCAGAGGTTCCTTTATTGTTGAGAATAGTTTTGGCTATCCTGGGTCTTTTGTTG
>NW_022196905.1:49463581-49471571 GCF_008632895.1 Mastomys coucha | reverse complement strand
TTTATTTACATGCGAATTTCTCCATTCCCAGTTTCCCCTCCAAAAAACAAAGAAACAAACACAAACAACAAAACCAAACCGCTGTTGCCTCCCCCTTCCCCATGCTTGCCACCCCGCCCTCTCCCACTTTCTGGCCCTGGCGTTCCCCTACACTGGGGCTCAGAACCTTAAAAGGGCCGTGGTCTTCTCCTCCTATTGATGATTGACTTTGCAATCCTCTACCATACACATGCTGCCTGAACAATCAGACCCCTCCATGTGCAGTCCTTGGTTGGTGGTTGAGACCCTGGGAGTTCCGAGGGTACTAGTTAGTTCATATTGTTGTTCCTCCTAAGGGGCTGCAAACCCCTCAGCTCCATTGGTCCTTTCTCTAATTCCTTCACTGAGGACCCTGTACTCAGATCGATGAATGGCTGTGAGCCTCTACATCTGTGTTAGTCAGATACTGTCATCCGAAAATTGGACATTTGTTTCATTTGGTTTGGTTAGGTCTTGGCTTTTTGTAGTTCAGCCTGACCTTATATTCATTATGCCATTCTGTGTTTTAATTTTTTAAAATTACATTTACTCATTCTGTCTCTCTGCCAACCACGCTCCGTGCTTGCATGTGTGTGTGTGTGTGCACAGACATACACACACAGACACACACATGGATGTGCATACACCTGCCCCACCCCCCACCCCTGGAGGTCAGAGGACCACTTATAGGAGTCACTTCTTTTCCTCAACCCATGTAGGTCTGAGCTACTGAACTCATCTCATTTGACTTGATTGTAAGAGTCATGCTGACTCCATTCTACACTTTGAGCTAAGCAAAGAATTCTCAATTGAGGAACACCAAATGGCTGAGAAGCACCTAAAGAAATGTTTGACATCCTTAGTCATCAGGGAAATGCAAATCAAAACAACCCTGAGATTTCACCTCACACCAGTCAGAATGGCTAGGATAAAAAACTCAGGTGAGAGCAGATGCTGGAGAGGTTGTGGAGAAAGAGGAACATTACTTCATTGCTGGTGGGATTGCAAACTGATACAACCACTCTGGAAATCAGTTTGGCGGTTCCCCCAGAAATTGGACATAGTACTACCGGAGGACCCAGCTATACCACTCCTGGGCATATACCCAAAAAATTCTGCAACATGTATCAAGGACACATGCTCCACCATGTTCATAGCAGCCTTATTTATAATAGCCAGAACCTGGAAACAACCCCGATGTCCCTCAACAGAGGAGTGGATACAGAAATTGTGGTACATCTACACAATGGACTACTACTCAGCTATTAAAAACAATAAATTTATGAAATTCTTAGGGAAATGGATGGATCTGGAGAATATCATCCTGAGTGAGGTAACCCAATCACAAAAGAGTTTGCTCTTTAAGTGCTTCTACTTGTTTACTTGTGTTGTCATGCAATTCTTTATGGGATTTTTTTGTTTCCTCTTTAAGGGCTTGTACCTCTTTACCAATATTCTCCTGTATTTCTTTAAGGGAGTTATTAACGTCCTTCTTAAGTTTCTCTATCAACATTGTGAGATATGATTTTAGATCCAATTCTTGCTTTTACGGTGTTTTGAGATATCCAGGACTTGCTGCAGTGGGAGTACTAGGTTCTGATGAAGTTAAGTAGTTTTGGTTTCTGTTGGTAGGATTCTTGCGTTTGCCTTTCGCCATCTCTTGGTTTTTGGTGTTAGATGTTCTTGGTGTCTCTGACTAGAGCTTGTCTTGTCCCTGCTGCCCCGTGGCTCCCCTGCGACTCATGGAGACTGTGTCTCCCAACTGGCTGCTTCAGTCTTAGAACCTCACTGGAGAGAAAATGGCAGCTCTCACCAGAGTCTCTGGGTTAAGGCGCTCCCTGTAGGTTGGCCCTACACTTGCAGGGAAGGGGCAGAGAAGGATGCTGATCCTCCTCTGTCACTTGGAAGCTGAGAGGATCCTGTCCCTGCCGCCCTGCATCTCCCCTGGGAATCGTGGGGCCCATGCCTCTGGGCTGGCTGCTCCAGTCTTAGAAACTCACCTGAGGGAAAATGGCCTATTTTTTTTGTTTTGTTTTTTTTTTTGGTGGGATTAAGGTTCACTTTATTTGTTAACCTCACAATCAAGCTCTAAAGTCCATGACTGTGGGCAATGAATGCATGGCAGCAGGAGCATGAGGCAGCTGGTCACAGGCATCTATACTCAGGAAGGAAGGACAGATGGATACCAGGGCTCAGCTTACTTTCTTCTCATTCAGGCCAGGACCCAAGTCTCTAGGATTTTGCTGGAAACAAATGGATAGGTCTTCCATCCTCAGCTAACTCTCCCTGGGAAGATACATTGTGGGGTGTTTTTCATTGAGGATTCCTAGTTAAGCTATGTTGGCAATGTCAAACAATCATCGTAAGACCTGATTCAAAATCCAGCTGTGCTTAAGCCAGCACTGAGTCTTGTCCTAGCACTTACTGTGGCCATGCTTTTCATAAATAATGTGTTTGTGCTCACCTTCAAAGAAAAAAATATATCCCACCTGGGAGGCTGCATCTGAACCACAGAACATGAGTGGCTCTATTTTTACTTGGAGAAATGAGAGAAAGTGGATGTGGCCAACACTTTTCAGGGTTGTGGACAGGTTGATGACCTGATGTGAGTGCCTAGAATAGGGATGATCCAGTGTGTTCTGTTTTCCTTGATTTGTTCATTTTGTTTTTTAATTTTTTGATATTTTGAAATTATTATTATTATTATTTTACTTGTAAATTTTACATACTACTCACTGTTCCCTTCTGTTCACAGCCTAACACAATTCCTTCCCTATCCCCCTTCCCCCATTCTCCTCTAAGCAGGGGCCCCTCCTTGGGTATCCCCCCACCCTGACCGATCAAGTATCTGTGGGACTAGGTTCATCCTCTCCCACTGAGGCAATACAAGGTAGTGTATACACACACACACACACACACACATACACATATGGGCTATATATTTGTAATCAGAAAAATTTTCCTTCTCTCCAGGTTTCTATCATCTGTGATGGATATTTATGGTTTATATCTTCAGTTTTTCATTCAGTATATTTAATAAACATGAACCTGAAAACTTCTCAGGTGTGACATAATACAATTATTTTCAGTCATATAACGAATCTAGTTTGGTGGTTTGAATGAGAATGATCCCCATAGCCTCATATATTTGAAAGTTTCATTCCCAGTTAGTGAACTGTTTCAGAATGATTAGGTTTGATCCTGTCTATTTCAGAAGTTGTATAGTATGAGTATACTTTGAAGTTTCAAAAGGCCATAACAGGCAGACCCAGGCTTTCTCTCTTGCTTCCTTCCTTTATGTCAGTATGTGAGCTCCCAGCTAATGCTCCAGAGCAATGCCTTCCTACCACAATACACCATGATGATCATCTTAACCCTCTGAACCAGGAAGCAAACACCAAACTAGATTATTTCATTTAGTTGCCTTGGTCATAGTGTCTCTTCCCAACAATAGAACCATATGGCAATAAGTATTGTCAAAATTTCTAGCCCTTTCTCAGATCTGTAAATTATAAGTAATTAAGTGAAATACATACGTATTGATCCAGTAATTTTCTTAAATCTTATTGTTAAGCAATGTTTTTGAAGGCTTGTCAAGGATCTATCTATAAAACTTTCCTGGACACTTGATTTACCATATTGTTGCTGTTTATTATATTTTTCAGATTTCCTGTGTCAAATTTTCCTGGTTATTCTTCATAGATGCAAATCTTCTCAGACCCCTCAGGACACATTAACCAATAAATTCTTTTTTAACACAGGATATGGACCCAATCTTTAATCTTACTATTCAACTTCATTGACCACATTGACCATACTCTATATTAAATACAATGTTAGTAACTATGGAGGTAGTCATTCAATCAACATACCTTTACTTAACAAAGTAATTGTGTACAAAAGCCTTTAAAAGCTCAAATATACATATCTAGATTGCTTTAATAGTAAATGTCCATGTGAGCCTACAGTTAAGATTACATTTTGTTCTGACATTTCTCTACAACTTTCTAATATTTTTGCCTTGGTTTATATACTTGGAGTACATCAGTCTAATATCTTAATGTATATGTATTCATCTTAAAATGTATCAATCATAAAAACATAGTGGATAATGTGCAGTTATATGAGTATATTTATATTACTAAAATGTAAATATTTCAAGAATACATTAGCAATAGATAATAGAGCATTTAAATAGGAATGCTTCCTTTTTGTAGTGGTTTTAATTCGGAGAAATGATTATGTTCTAAAATAATGAAATTTATTTTACCTGATAAAAATGTGAAGACTATTTTATAAAATATCAAAAATGATCTTGCAGCAGCATGTGTGTTTGTGAAAATGAACTAAATCTAATTTATATGATACCCTGTACTGGAAAATATTAAAAACATTGACAATTTATCATTATTTTGCCAATTAATTTTCTTCACTGTGTGAACAGATACCTGGCAAGAACCAACACAAATGACTAAGCATTACAGAGTTTGGTATGGCTCATAATTTGAGATCATATTATCTGTCATGACCAAGGAGGCATCATGGCTGATCCTTATGGTAGCAAGACTATGTGGCATGGGACTTTTTTCCTCACAGCTCAGCTAAAACAACAGGTAAGAATGAACAGGAAGGAGGTCAGGCTGACTTATAATAGTCAAGGCCTTCTGATATTCCTACTAAAAACATTTTCTACATAGTTCATGATATTCCAAGTTAGTGACAAAATTTGAGAGAAAAATCGGTCAAACATGTGAGTCTGTGAGGATACTTCATGTTCAAACAACTGGGAAAGAAGATATTGTAAATAAATAAAACATCTAATAAAAAAGAGATTAGAATGCTTTCTATGGTTGTAGTACAAATACATAAAATGGTAAAAATAAAAAAATTAGAAAAATTAAAAAAAAAACTAAGAGTGATTTAATAATGTTTGTCTTCTTCTCTCATAACAAAGTACAATGCTGGAGACTGGGTCTACATCCGGAGGCACCAGGCACAGTCTTTTGCAGCTTGATGGAAGGAACTTTTCCTGATGCTTCAGACCAATCCCACAGCCCTCAAGGTGGACTGTATTGCAGCCTGGGTACATGCTTCCCATGTGAAACCTGCAGATCCCCATCACTCAACCTTGATCATGACTGCCTGATTGTACCTTTGGATTCTGGTTCCTTCACTCATCCTATGCAGTCCTCAGGTGCCCTTCTGCCAAACCTGGACCTTGGTCTCTACTGGAACTGGAGATGACGTCACCTCCCTGATGGCCTCCAAACCCTTTAACACATGGTGGTCCTACCTCAAGTTCGACCTGTGCCAAGTTGCAGCAGGACTTAACCTGTGGGACATTCCTACGCATGAAGGGAACAGACTACCCAAATGAGGAACTGCAACCTCCTGTAATAGGTTGAAGTGGTGGGGGCCTTGTGTTAGGAGGTTGCAAAAAAAGGTATGGACACCCTACAGGAAGGTGTCATCTTCACAAGACTCCCATCTATGCTTGCCCTTGAGACAGAAGAAGTTGAGAAGAAGTTACTGGTATGAAAGTGCAGAACAATACTATTGTGTAGCATGGGGATGTGAATCTACAGGAGACACCTATTGGAACACCTCATCATCCTGAGACCTAATCACAGTTTAGTTTCGGGGCCACATTATAGCCTCACAGGAGGGCTATCTGCTGCCTCAGCTGAGGAACATTGCTTTTACATAGACCATTCTGAGGTTGATAAAGATTCAATGGCCAAGGTGAGTGAAGGGCTAGCCAAGCAAAAGAAAGAGAACAGAGTTACAAATGCTTCTAGTTGAGTCTTGGTTTAACTCCTCCCATTAATTAAATACCTACAGCTCCACCTCGTTAGGCTCCCTAATTGTTCTCCTGGTATTGATGACCTTTGGACCCTGCATATTGAACAAGATTATAGCCTTCATAAAAGAGAGAATAAGAGCAGTACAGCTGACGGTCCTGTCCTAACATTATGAGATCTTGAAGACAGGACTTGAAGAATGAGAGTTATTTACCCAAGATTGAGTGTAACTCCAGGATTGGTGCTTGTACAAAAAAAAGGGCAGGGGATGAGGGACCCTATGGACTTTTAACAGTCCCTCAACCTCCTTCTGGTTTTCCCATCCCTCCTGAAGTCAAGGCTAGGCCAAGTTCCATTCTCTACCCACAGGTACATGCATGAGTAAAAATTTCTCAGAAAAACTGCAGAATGTACTGATAGTCACCTGACCCTCTGGAAATTCCCAGATAGAGTTCAAATGTGTGTCATGCTGGGCCAACAGATTTAAAGGTCAATATGCTTAGCCAATAAGTTTGAACTGTAACCTTGCTGTGCCTGTAAAAAGTGTAAAAAATGCTTGTAATAGCTATTTGAGGTTACCTTCTAGTCACTCACTTTGAATGACTAATTGAAGATCAACCCCACAGGCTGGAAAATTAATCTCCTGTTTTTGCATTGAAAAAAAATACAAAAACTTTTTTTAAGTCTTGGAAATTGATTATTTATGCTTAGATACCTTTAAAATTTATATATTCTCTATGTTTCTAGGAGTTATTTAACCTATTATCTATTTTCCCTCCACTAATCCACTTCTCTTCCTATTCTTTCCCTACTCTTTCTTTATCTTGACTTGCTTTTTCTTCCCTTCTCTTCTCTTCTTTCCTCTTTCCTTCTTTTTCCTAATACACAAATTTATACAGAAAAATTTCTATTTCTAAGTTGGGATGAATTATGGAATTGAAACCCATTTTATCATGAAATAGCATTAAAATATTGTGTTTATAAAACTGTTTTTCCAAGTACTCATTCAAACACATACACAAACACACACATAAAGAGAGAGAGAGAGAGAGAGAGAGAGATCCAAATGTCTACAAAGATTAAGTTCTCTCTATTGATACATAAATGACAGATAATAGATATAAATGGCATTAAAGTAGAGTAGGAATGAAATTGTGAAGGGAAGAATTTGACTAAGGAAGTAGAGAAGGTAGGGAGATGTGGGGTTGAAAGGGTTGTCAAAATACACATCTGTACCTGAAATGACATTATTAAACCCATCAGTACTTTCAATGGATATACATGTACAAAGAAAAAATTACTTCTCTAGTTTGATATTTTCTTGACAAATACCATAGCCTAAATTATTATGGAAAGGAAATAATTTTATTTCATTTTACAACTTCTAATCCCTGAGTGAAATTAGGGCAGAATCTGAAAGCAGGAACTTGATGGCAGGAAATGAAGTAGAAATTATGTCAAACTATTCCTTTCTGGCTTGGTTTTTATAAAATCAGGTCACCAGCCAAGAATTGGCACCACAAACAATGAGTGCAAGCCTTCTATATCAATCATTAATCAAGAAAATGCCTCTCAGACTTGCCTATAGGCCAAACTAATGTCTGTCACTCATCAACTGGTATTTCCCCTTCTCAAATAACTCTAGCATGTGTCAAGTTGATGAAAATACCAACAGCTAACCAGCAAAGGGCATTCTACATTTGCTTCTAAAGGAGGAGTTTTGCAAGAATTATGTCACATCAAGAAAACCATCCATATAAGGACAGGTAGTGCATCATTCCACTCTAGTGAGAGGAAGAGCAGAATAGCAGCAAATGTACTTCAGGTGATGGATGTAATAGATAAATTTGCAACAAGTACTTAATGGAAAGCAAAAGCAAACTACTAAGAAAAGACTAATTCTAAATATTACTGAGTCTAAACCTTAAAAAAAAAAGAAGGGATGCACTCTTCAAGAAGATGTTACATCACTTGTTATTTTACTTATATGAGAAAATGGTGATTATGATCTGCTGTTTAAGGAAAATATGGGTTTTAACATGTACGTGTATTATATACATGTATATATATATGTGTGTGTGTGTATGTATATATATATATGTGTGTATGTATATATGTATATGTATGTATACACACACATACACACACATATATAAATATATATATATATA
>NW_022196905.1:49446061-49463571 GCF_008632895.1 Mastomys coucha | reverse complement strand
TATATATATATATATATATATATACTTAATGTGTTTAAGTTGTATAAGTTTGCCATAGGTTAACATCTGCTCATTATGGTCTTGCTTGCTTTTCCTCTTTGGTTATACATATAACCCAGACCTCCTTTGTAAAAATTCTGTCTATGTTGTTTATCCAAATTTCTGTAAGTATCTGTGAGGCTTTCTTGCATGTGTATTAGTCAGAGTTCTGTAGAGATAGATAACTGACTAAATGTGTGTTTGCATGTGTGTGCATGCATGCATGTGATAGAATGTGTGTATGTGTGTGCTGTGACTATTTGCTGCACCAATCTGAAATCCCAGTGAGTTGCAGGTGTGTACCTGCCTAGGATTTGTAAGGCTCCTGGGAAGGTTGTTCTACCAGTCACCTCCCCAGGGAATCTTTGATTTGCAGATGAAAGAAACACACACATTAGTCCATTTTTTCACCTGCCTAACAGGCTCAGTGGCTGGGCTCTTTTAAGCCTCCCGCAACTAACATATCCTTCCTTGTACTTTTGGCTCAACACATTTAAATCTTCCATCAGTGTTGCCCCGGTTACCTTTACTCCAAGCTCAACACCTCTAAATATTTCCTCATCTTAGTTGCTTGGTTACCTTCTGTGAAGCCCATTGTTCTTGATGCCCAAGAAGACTTTGGGCTGCCCTTCTGTGGGCTGCTTTCCCTTTCCATCTACATTTTGAAAGATTTCTCCTGTAGCACTGAGTCTGTTCTGTCCCTCTCACCAAATATCTCAATTCTCCTCCCCCTGCCCTCTTCTAGGCAGCTGGAGCCTGGAAAACACCCCTTTTTCTTTTCACCCAGTCATTTGGCTCTGGCATCTTTATTGATTGATCAAGAACCAATTGGGGACAAGGACCTTCAGGTTCAGTATTCACAGATTCCCAAAGCAACAGAACTACCTCTCTCTCTCTCCCTCTCCCTCTCTCTCTCTCTCTCTCTCCCTCTCCCTCTCTCTCTCTCTCTCTCTCTCCCTCCCTCTCTCTCTCTCTCTCTCTCTCTCTCTCTCTCTCTCTCTCTCTCTCTCTCTGTGTGTGTGTGTGTGTGTGTGTGTGTGTGACTTATTAGAGTGACTGACAGGTTATGGTCTAACTATTGTGAAAATGGCTGTCTTCAGAGGAAAAGTCCTTTAATGCAATAGGTGTTCAGGTCACTAGGCCACTATGAGGCTAGATGTCTCATGGGTCTTCAGTATATGCCTGAGTTTTGAAGAAGTATGTCTAACACCAATAAAAGACTGAATGTGTGAGAGAGTGTTAGGGCAAGCCAGAAAAGATTAAGTGCTTTATTCTATGTCCTTCATATTGGCTCCTTCCAGAAGGTGTGGCTGAGATTTAAGGTAAATCTTCCTACCTCTGAAGATCTTGATCTAGTGGACCTTGAACTATAGAGTCCTATATAGGTTTACTTGGCTAGATAGGTTTTCATTAATTCTGGGTATAGTGGTGTTGTCAACCAAGAATATCCATCACAACATAACTGTAGCTTGTAAAACCACTCAGGTAAAAGATCATGGCACCATGAATTTATAGTACTGAATTGGAAGGAAACCAACCCTCTGGGAAGAATTTTCTTAGCAGGTTTGAAAAATGATCAAGGCAAATTCTTTGATAATTCTTCATGAAATAAAATAAACAAAATAAAAAGAAGAAAGAATATATCAGAGAAGAATAATATTTGTCTTAATAAATTAGGAAAATCAGTAGTACATGGCTTATCAGTAACAACTATAAGTCTGTAGAAGAAGAGAGAGCTGTAGAAGAAGCAAATGGACAGCAATCAGAATATACTTTTATGAAAAAAATTATTTCTTTTTTTTTTTCTTTTTTTTATTTTTTGAAAAAAATTATTTCTAATTAAGAGAAAAATAAAAGAAAAAAATACAGGAGAACATTAAAATTTTTATTAGAAAGTATGTGTATTGAATTGTTTTTAATCTTGTTAAAAATTATGACATTGATATAACCTAGGAGGAAAGCTGATGGAAATTACATAGACATACAATGTTAGAATCAGAGTAGTTTACATATTTTAAAGGAGAGTAGAAATAAGAGATCATTGTGCATTCAGAGACAAATATGTTTGGCAGAGCTTCCACAATAAAGCAGGTGGGAGAAGAGTCTGGAACAGAAGGCCAGTGCAGTGAAGCAGTGTAATAGGACAGGGGATCTATGATCATGAAGGAGTACTTGGCAGTGAGAAAACCAGATTTAAGTACTAATGATGTAAGATATAACAAAGAGGCACTCAAAAGAAGAAGAGAGGGACAAAGTCAAAATGATTCACTTGCCAACTACATCTGCCATCTGTTAATATGATAGTGTTTCATAAAGAGAACTTGTTCATAAACATGAATTAGTCAGCTTGAGAAAAACACAGCCTGTGACATTTGACAAAACACAGATAATTGAATCTCTGTCAATTATTAAATCAACTAGACTTATCCAATGTTTTGAGTATGCAAATATTCATAAAACACCTAGCTATACTTGAAGGAGACACGCTAATTTTCTAATGCTTTAATGCATAGTGACTGTAATCTTTACAAAAATATTTTATTCTATGTTCAAAGTGAGGATGAAGTTCTGTGAAGGTAAAGTCTATTCCACTTTGGTTAGAAATTGCCTCATAATCACTTGCTAATCCTCATTAATGAAGTATTTTATTAACATATAGAAAGGTTTATCAATAAAAGGACATTTTTTTACTAAAAGATATACTGAATCCACTGTAAGCTTTAAGAAAGAACTACTTAGTTTTATTGAATCTCATATGTGTTTTGTTTTGACATAAATGTATAATATTTGAAACTTAAAAAAATGGGGTAGTGTATTTATAATCTGATATCTGAAGAAAAAAATTCAGAGAAAAACCATAGCTATTCATTCACACATGAGTATACATGTATATATATATGTTCATAAAATGATTAACTTCTTCAAAACAGATGATGTAAGATTAAATTGAATATAAATAGATTAATGCCCAAGTATCTTGCTGGCACTGAGAAAAAAGATAAGATCAAAATTTGAAGAAGACATCATATGTTTGGCCTGTTAATGCTACATGTTTTTGTTTATCATATTGCACTAATTAATTCTCTTTTTGCCTTTTTTAAACAGTTATATAAATGATGTCACCTAGAGATTTTGCCTGACAAAGGACACAGTAATCTTAACTAAATTATTAAAAATGAATAGCTTTGTTTATGTGAATGCTGAATCACTAGTTATTATTAGTAAAGAAGATTTGTTCAAGTGAAAGTGAGATCCCATATGCAAATATACATCATCATGATTTTGGCATGATGTTTTATTGATAATCTCACAGGTAGAAATTATCCCTAAATAATTTCAATATATTCTTAAATGATAGATGATGAGGAGTAGGGATTTTTAACTTAAACTTTACTTGACCAAATAATTATGATATACCACAATTTTTATAGTATCTATCATTATTCATAAATGATGTATAGATATGAATATACATTAGGTATATAAATATAGTACTGAAAATTTATAATATAACCCATGGACATCACAGTTACTGTAAAGTCAATTCTATGACTTTTATGAACAGCACAGTTATTTTTAAGTCCTTTCTTTAACTAAATCAATTTGAGACACTGATTTAATAGCTAATTCATAGAAATATATGAAAGAAAAGTTATTTGGTTGTAATAATGACAATTTTCTGGCTATAGATCTTAAGAAGATTAATTGGAAATCAAGAGCCCATATTGTTCTTGTTGTAAGAAAACAATCCATTTATAATCATATGTGTAAATCTCCAGAATGATTTCATTGGAGATTCATTCCATACTTGGACAATAGTTGCTTAAATATTATATAATAATAACTTTAACTTTTATTAGCATTTTCTCTCTATATGTTCATATCACTATGCTCTTGTATTTCAGGTCACAATGTTAACGTTTTTTCACTTAAGTAATTATATGTTCCTTGGAGAAACATAGATTCATCAGGATGTCAAACAGTGACAGAAAATTGCAATAATAATTAGCATAAGTAACGTTAGGAGATCTGTGCATTTTCTCAAACAATTGAGCTCACATTTAATTGTCTATTTTACATAATTGTCATCTGATCTTTGAGAAGCTGCAAAGACAAAGTTTGATCAATTAGTAAAGAAAAAATGGTGTAAAAATGACAAAGTAAGATTTTTTAAGTAGCAAATGTCAAATGGGTAAATTATTTTCATATCTTTATTGTTTCTTCCTCCTTTGCTTCTTTCCATCCTTTCCTTCCTTTCCAAAGCATTGCTATTATGGGATTGAGCTAATGGTATTATGCCTCTCAGGAATAAATGCAAAGGAGAAAGAAGATGTTAGTTTGCATGAAAAAAAGTAAGAAAAAAAGAAATTTTTATGCAAATAAGATAACACGATATGACCAGTATAGCCAAGGGCATCATAGGGACCTTCAAAGTAGGACCAGGATACACAGAGACATTAGACTTTTAGCTCATTTCAAATGAGCAAATGCCACTTTTTCTTTCAGGCAGCCTTGCCTTCATGGTTCAGATGACAGGTATCCAGCATGATAAACACTTGTTGGAGAGAAAAAAATTGAGTGTCTACGTGCAGTGTGGTGAAATGTGGAATGGTGCATTTTATTAGATGCTGGCATTGTGAGGACCAGGCTTATGTGAGTTGTCTGGACTGCTGCCTACAGCCATGGTAATGTCCAGATCCATGCTCTGCTAAGGGTCATATCCGGGGCTGGAGTTGCAAAGACTTTGTTGATGTCCCTGGTCCATGTTAGTACAAAAGGTCATTTGGATGTCTGTGGTCTGGGCTGTTATCTCATGACATGTTGATGTTCATGAGCCATAGTGATCTGAATGTCCTGTGCTGCCACCTGAGGCCATAGTAATAGCCATGACCATGCTGCCTCTGAGAACCATGACTCATGCCTTGTCCTTCTGCAGCCAGGTTCTCTGTGGATGTCTGTGGCTCCTGTTACTATTAGAGACTATGTGTATACTGAAGTTCTGTTTTGTCAAGGGTACAGGAAGGGAAGATTATCATCCTAATAAGGAGGGAAGTCATTGACGTTTTGACCATGCTCTAGTGATTGAGAGGCAGAGGCAGGCAGATTTCTGAGTTCAAGGCCTGTGTGGTCTACATAGTGAGTTCCAGAACAGCCAAGGCTACTCAGAGAAACCCTGTCTCGAAAAAAAATTAAATAAATAGATAAATAAATAAATAAATAAATAAATACACAAATCGAACTTACATGGTTTGAGTTGTATTGTTTTTGTTTTCTTTTGTTGGGAAGTCACAAGGGTTGGGGCAAACCTGAAAGGATTGGGACATGAGTCTAATGAGGTAACATGATGTGAAATCTCCAGAAGATCAATAAAAATATTATGTTAAAAAACAATGAAAACCAATGAAGAAACAGTATTTTATTCTTCACACTGCTGTTTAGAAACCCTCTTGTAGTCAGATGCTAACCCTGTCAGAAGAGCTTTGCCTTTCATCCTTTTATTTTAATTCTTCTTTGAGCCTTCCACTGTCCTTGGAGGGGATCATAATTTTCTGTGGAGGCCATTCACCCTATTCAGTATCACATGGTTACAGTTTTCTATACTCATGTATCTAGATTATAGCCAGGATATATGGCTTTCAAAGTAATAGCAGACAATCTAGACCTTAGCAATAACTGAGTAAAGAGAATTTAAAAAATGTTTAAAGTATGTACATAAATGTATATATATATATACAGAATGTACATAAATGTATATATATATACATATATCATATTCAGAACAAATTTATTTTGCTGTTGAAATGAATTTACTACTCAAAAACTTATATGCATAAGTTTTAATTATAATAAATAATACTTTTCAAATAACAAATATATTTACTAGCATAATTCATATCATAATACATTTAAATGTATCAAAAAACATGATATATTTTTCAAAAATTCAATGAGACCATTTTGAGAAGATACTTTACTTTTACCTTACCAGAAACAAACTTCGTGATTCCAATCATGTGAGCCTCTGATTTAATTTATATGATAACAGAAATAGAAGTATTTTACACATTTAAATATCAAAGGCTGTAAACCCCACACATTAATAGTGGGAGACTTCAAACCATATTCTCATCAAAGGACAGGTTATCAACAGAAACTAGATAGAGAAATTATGAAACTAACAGATGTTATGAATCAAATGGGCCTAACAGATACTATAGAACATTTCACTCAAAACCAAAGAAATGGACATCCTCCTCAGGACCTCAACAAACATTCTCCAAAACTGACCATATACTCAGTCACCAAAAATGTCTTAAAAGACACAAGAAAAGTAAAATAATCCTCATGTATCTTATAAGACCACCATGAGTTAAAGCTGAATTCAAAAATAACAGAGAGTCTAGAAACTCAAGAAAACATAACAATTCCCTCTCAATGACCACTGGACCAATGAAGAAGGAAAGAAAGAAATTAAAGACTTTGTAGAATTCAACGAAAATGAAGGCATAGCACAACCAAATGTATGGGACACAAGGAAAGTGTTGCTAAGAAGAATGTTCACAGAACTAAGGTCCTTCATAGAGACATTTGTGAGATTGTATATTAGCAACTGAACAGTATAACTGAAAACTACAACAGAAAAGGAAAAACACACAAAAAGAATAGACATCAGGAAATACTCAAATTCAGGACTGAAATTAGTAAATTAGAAACTAAGAGAAAATGAAAAAGAATTAAAAAAAATGCAAGAGTAGGTTCTTAGAAAAAATAAACACGATAGGTGAATCCTTAGCTCAACTAGCTAAAAGGCAGAGAAAATAAATCAAAATAAAGGAAATCAGAAATGAAAAGGTGAACATGACAAGAGATGCCAAGGAAATCCAACGAATCATTAGCTCTCCCTTCACAATCCTTAAGTTCACAAACTTGAAAATTCTAAATGAAATGGAGGATTTTATTGATAGTTATAATTTACCAAAATTGAGACAAGATCAGGTAAATGATTTAAGTGAACATATAACTCCTAATGAAATAGAAGAAGTCATTAAGAGTCTCCCAACCAAAAGCAGGCGAAAGCCATATGGTTTTAGCACAGGATTCTACCAAAATTTCAAAGAGGAGCTAATATCAATACTCCTCAAACCATTGTACAAATGAGAAACTGAAGGAAGCTTGCCAAATTTATTTTATGAGGCTATAGTCACTTGAAAACAAAAATACATAAAGGCTCTACAACAAAAATTTCAGAACAATCTCCTTTATAAACAGACTAAAAGAAAATACACACACACACACACACACACACACACATATCTCATTAAATGCTGAGAAAGTCTTTGATAAAATCCAATACATATTAGTGATAAAAGTCTTGGAGAGTTCAAGGATATAAGGTACATAACTAAACACAATAAAATCAACATAAAACAAGTAGATAACCAACATCAAATCAAATGGAGAGAAACCTGAAACAATTCCACAAAAATCAGGAAAGGCTGTCTACTCTCTCCATATCTATTCAATATAGTTCTTGAAGTTTGAGCAAGTGCTATAAGATAACTAAAGAAGACCAAGGGGATAAAAATTGAAAAGTAAGAAGTCAATTATCAATATTTGAAGACAATGTGACTCCAAAAATTTTACCAGAGAACTTCTGCAGCTGATAAACACCATCAACAAAGTGGCTTGATAAAAATTTAACTGAAAAAAATTCAGTAGCCCTCCTATGTACAAATGATTAATGAGCTGAGAAAGAAATTAGGGAAACAACATACTTCACAATAGCCACAGATCATGTAAAATATCCAACAAAGCAAGTGAAAACTGTATAACAAGGACTTTGTATCTTTGAAATGAATTTGGAGAGATCAAAAAATGGCATGATCTCCCATGCTTGTGGATAGGTAGGATTAACATAGTTAAAATGTCTATCATATCAAATGCAATCTACAGATTGAACACAATTCTCATTAAAATTCCACCACAATTCATTATAGATCTCAGAAGAATTCTGTTTATTTCTGTGGGAAAAAAAACCAGGAAACTCAAAAAAACCCTGAGCAATAAAAGAACTTCTGGAGGCATTTCAAGCCATACTACAGAGCAATAGTAATTAAAAACTGGATGTTATTGGCATAAAAACAGACAGGTTTATCAAGGTTTTCAAATTGAAGACCCAGAAGTAAACCCATAGATCTCTTAGACATTTGATTGTGACAATGGGGCCAAAAGTATACGGTGGGAAAAAAAAATGTCTTCAACAATTGTTGTTGCTCTCACTGGATGACTACATGTAGAAGAATGCAAATAGATCCATATTTGTCATTATGCACAAAATTCAAGTCCAAGTAGATCAAAAACATCAACACAAAACCTGATACACTAAATCTGATAGAAGCGAAACTGGGCAGTGGCCTTGAACACATTGCCACAGGAGACAGCTTCCTGAACAGCAGATCAACATATCAGGCACTAAGGTCAACAATTAATAAATGGCAACTACTGAAAACAAAAAGGTTTTGTAAAGCAAAAGGATACTGTCAAAAGAACAAAAGAGCAGCCTACAGATGGGAAATAGTCTTCACCAACCCAATATCCTACAGAGGACTGATATCCAAAATATTTAAAGAATTTAAGAAATAAGATATCAACAACGCAAATAACAAAATTAAAAATGGAATATATATCTAATCAGATTACTCATACACCAGCTAATATGAGGTGCCCAACACATATCTAGCGGAGGACTGCCAGGTCTGGGTTCAATCAGAGAAGATGTACCTAATTCTCAGAGACTGGAGGCCCCAGGGAGTTAAAAGTGTGGTAAGGTGGGAGGTGGGAGGGGTGGGGACATCCTAGTGGAGATAATGGGGCTGGGAGGAGATATGGAATGTGGAACAATCAGAGGGTGGACCTGAAGGGGAATAGAAACTGGACTGTAAAAATAAAGATTAAATAAAATGAAGGAATATATAAAAATAAAATAAAAAATTAATTCAATTAATGAAATTATAATATAATTGTGAAACATTTAGAAGACAGACAAATCCATTACTATATATAATGTATCTAATATATAATTATAATGTATCTAATAATTAAAAGAGACTAGGTCATAAATTGGAGAGGAAATGAACAGGGCAAGGGGAGTTGGAGGGGAAAAGGCAGGAAGTATGAGCCATGTGGTTGAAATATTCATCTATGTAGTTCTCACAAATAAAATAAATTAATAATACATAGTTTGTACAAATGACATTAGCTAAGAAAATATTGCACATATACTCTATAATATGTGCATACACACATACACTACCAAAATGGCTTAAAGTTAATTAGATACACATCAAAACAGAAAACCTGGCTTTTAGATAGGACACTGAATAAATGCCTATTTCCATAACAAATAAATAAACATGGCTCAATCCCCTAGCCTCTGCAATAATTAAAATGGTGGATTACAATTCAACTAATACACATTAATCAAGTAGCAGTATACTGTAAGCATTTTAATTCTTAGAATTTGTGAAGGTAATATGAAAGAATCCTTTTTTATAAAATCATTTTAACTATTCATGTGATATAATTTATAAAGAACTACGAACCGAATAACTTATTAAAACTGTCTATAATGACCAATGTAAATGAAAAATCAGGTATTTTAAATATACAACTCAGTATGTAAAGTGTTAAATACTTATACTAAAAGAAAAAAAATTAAGAGCACTAAGGAAGAAAAATACCATAATTATGTTCATCCATAAAATAAGCTAGACTTATAACTTACAGAAAATATGATTCTTTAAATATTGATTCTACACAATGGAAGAATAAATACGAATGGATTTATACAAGTAGAAAAAATAATCTTTCTCAGTTAGGTAGAGAAACTGAATAGCAACTTTAAGAGAAATATCGTGTGGGTAAACAAGTCTTCATTAAAATGAAGATATTTGTGCATGACAAATTGCCTAGGAAAAGGAAAATTCATTTTTCACACTCTCTGTTTTGCCATTAATGATTTATGAGTGTGAAAGCTGGTCAACAATGCATGCTTCAACTATAATATAAAAGCCAGTTCTTATGCCATAGACAACAAGCCGCCATAAGAGACAAATGATTCTGTTTTCCCTTTCTATAATAAACAAATGGGAGTCTGAAGTTCAATGACACACCAGTGTCTGAAGTACGAAAAAAAAAATAGAGCATAAAACAGAAAGACAAAGTGATGTTCCTTTTCAGAGCTAAAAGGTTTTGTCTGCCAAGTGCATGTGTTTCTACCTGGGTATCCTTGAATGTAACTGAGATCGTAGGTAGGACCTTGAAAGGCAACTAGGTTAAAAGAAAAAAAAATGTTCTTATTCTAGCATGGTCACTAATCTTTTAAGGATGTCCTGAAATGACACAAACAGAAAACAATCTCCTATAAGCCAGGAAAGTTGCTTTAGAATGAAATTAGCCATAAAATGTCTTATCTCAGATTTGTAACCTCCACACTTGTAGAATATAATTTCCTGGGATTTTTTTATTATTATTAGTCGTTCCATTTGTTTACATCTCAAATGATATCCCACTTCCCAGTTAAACCCTCCACCAACCTCCTATCCCACATCTGCCCTCCTACCTCCCCTTTGACTGTATGAGAGCATTCCCCCACCAACCCACAATTGCCCTCCCCATTGCTCCAGCATCCCCTTATGCTGTGACATCATACCTCCTCCAGACCAAGGGCCTCCCCTCCCATTGCTATTAGGTAAGGCCATCCTCTGATATTTATTTATCTGGAGGCATGGATCCCTCCAGGCACACTCCTTGTTTGGTGGTTTAGACTCTTGGAGATCTGGATGGTCAGGCCAACCTATGTTGTTCTTCCAATGGAATTGCACTACTGTCAGCAAGTGCCTCTTGACTACAGTAGCAGTGTTTGGTTTGTTGTCTGCTGACAGGATGGATCCCCAGGTGGGGCAGTCCCAGGTTTGCCATTCCTTCAGTCTCTGTTCCATTTTTTGACCCTGTTCTTACTTTGCATAGGAACATTTCTGGGTTAAAACCTTTGAGATAGTTGGGTGGCCCCATCACTTGACGAGGGCCGTGCCTACCAAGTGGAGGTGATTTCAACAGGTTCTGTCTACCCCTTCTCTTTAGCATTTCTGCTAAAGTCATCCCCATTGGGTCGTAGGAGTCTCTTGTTTCCCTGGTATCTGGGACTCTCCATTGACTGTATCAGGAACTGGAGGAGATATGAGAGAGGTACAGAGGGTCAGGAAATCGATGAGATATTTCCTGTTTTTTTTTTTTAAATCTATCAGTTCTACTCCCTGATACAGCAGTGAAGACACAAATCTAGAATAGCTAGGGTCTACATGATTAACTGTGTACATTTTCTTTCTGTGAAACTCTGTACATTGTTTGATTGATTAATAAAACTCCCCCAGGGAAGAAAATTGCAGATGATTATTTATATTTTTAATAACTGATTAACAAAATGGAAATAATATTGCTATCAATAATCTGAAATATGCTTTAGCATGCAATGATTTTACTTTCAACTAACAAATATATAATGAAATTTATCAGACATCAAATTTATAAAAATCAAAATAAAGTAAATCATTTTTCACCATTGACTAAATTCAAATAAATTCCTGGAAACATTAACTTATTATTGTAATGATCACATGATTTTAAATATGATCTATTGGTGCTAAAACTATTAGATTTAGTCAATAAATTGATTCTAATACTCTTAAGACCCTCCATCTCTTATTTATTTTATTATGTAATATTTATTTTTATGTATTCTTTTCTCACACATTTCCCGGTTACACCTTCCCCTCCCCTCTTCTTCAGTTCCAGGGCACTTCCATTTCTCTTCAGAAAGGGCAGGCAGGCCCTCTGCAGTTTCAACAAAGGATTAGGTAGCAAGATACAATAATACTAGACACAAACCTTCCTATAAGGCTGGACCCAATAGAAGGAAAGGGCCCCGAGAGCATGTGAATAATTCAGTGTCAGCTCCTGCTTTCACTGTTAGGTGTTATGCAACTAAACAAGCACAGCAAGTAAGCAGCAGAGCTAGGCAGACCTCTGCAGGTTCCCCCATTTCTGCTTCAGTTTCTGTGAGCCCTAGTGAGCCTGCTTAGATGATTATGTGCTCCATATTCCCCTGGTGGCCTTAATCACTCCAGATCCTAAAATTCTTCCACCTACCTAGCCCTTTTTGGAGTTTCTGAGCTCTGCCTAATGTTTGGGTGTAGGTCTCTGTATCTGTTCCTATCAACTGCTCCAGGAAGCCTCTTTGATGAGGATTGGGCTAGTACATCAGTCTATGAGTATAGCAAAGTACCAATAGGAATCATTTCATTGATTTTTTTTTTTGGTAAGTTGCATTTGGTCTACTGTGTCATCTAACTGCCAGTTCTTGGCTATTAGGCAATGTCTAGCATGGGCTCACTCTCACAGCTTGGGCCTTAAGTTAGTAAAGTATTACTCAAGCCTTAGAAAAAAATGCTATCTATCATGCTATTTGCAGATAAATGCATGGAAATAGAATAAACCATCCTGAGCAAGGCAACTCAGACCCAGAAAGGCAAACATAGTTTGTATTTATATATAACTCTGTATTAGCTGTTATATGAAAGATAATTGGGCGAAAAATAACAGACACAGAGAGGCTTAATAACAAGGAAGGGTCTAGTGGGCAGGAAGGGGTAGCCCTCTGAAGAAGGGGATGGAAACAGTTGGATTAGGTAAAGAAGGGGAGAGAATGGAGCATGATAACGAGAACGGGGGGGCATTTAGGGAATCTCGTGGAAATCTAGTGAAGTGGATACTTTCTAGAACCTGTGAGGGTGACTCTAGCAAGTACTTCATATAATGGAGGATGAATTACATGCATTCTTGAACTGGTCACCTTCTGGAACCAGTCAAGGCTTCCAGTGGCAGTAGTTGGGCACCAATTCGTCTCCTGTTTTAAAGTGACAGATGAATCTGCTAATAATTGTATTTACTTCTTATTTTTGAAGGGTAACTGTTTATTTG
The DNA here is from genome assembly GCF_008632895.1 of Mastomys coucha. Classification (NCBI taxonomy): domain Eukaryota; kingdom Metazoa; phylum Chordata; class Mammalia; order Rodentia; family Muridae; genus Mastomys; species Mastomys coucha. The sequence continues at coordinate 49,450,494 of NW_022196905.1, read as the reverse complement.
GCACAATAATTTGGAGTAAAAAAGTGAGTTGTATTTCCTCTAAGTATTGCCATGTACTTAAAGAATTGTATCCAATGAGTTATTTTGAGATGACAGATTGTTTGATGAGTCATAAGGATCCTGAGAAAGTGAACAAGTAGAGCTTGCCAGAACAGGCAAAATGTAAATCAGAAGTAATATATTGTCTGATATTTTTATTCAAGAAAACTAATAAATGCCAATGCAATTGTATTTAAGCTTTCTGACACATTATTTTAAAAGCATATGTAAGTAAAATAAAAGGGATTCTAAGAATACATAGTATTTGAATCAAAGTTTAATTTTGAGATTTTGAATGTGCTTATGTGAGTGTGTGTGTGTGTTTTAATTGTACATATGTGTGTGATACATATATGTATAAGTTGTATTTGTGTGTGTTTGCATACTTGTGCATATGTGTGATGAGTTTTGGCTAACTTGAGTGTGTGTATTTATGTGATGTGTTTTGCCTAACCTGTGTGTGTATGTGTGTGATGTGTTTTGGCTAACCTATTTGACTGAGTTTAATATATTTATTAAAACATTTCACCTGCTTCCCTTGTCCTATGTTCAAAGTCATTAGAACATTTAGTATTTAGTATTTTATTTCTCAATCAGCGTAACCTTCATGTGCTGTGTATGACACTAGGTCAAGGTATTATCCCATTGTAAAGTTTCCATCTATTCTCATTTCATGGGAACACTTTTATAGTGCTCTACCCGTCTAACCTCTCATCATTACCTGTAGCCACATATATTTGCAGTCAATGATTTATTCAGTGGCACCAGGCCAGTCAGCAATATTCTCTTGAGGTAGATTAACAGCTTTTTATTTTCCCACTTGGGTTGACCCCCTTTGCCTTGTCAACTCTGATTCCATTTCCACAAAATACGGAAATCATACTTAACATGGCTCAATTGAGTGTCTCTACAATTATTCTCTTATTCATGCAAAGCACCTCAAAGCACAGAGTCCAAAATGCTGTCTTTCAAATTATAAACTGTCTAGAGCAAAGAGATGACAACTGGGGAGAAGTAATTGCTAGGTCTCACTGAATTTGGTACAGAAATGAATCAGACACTTCCTTCATCTTTGTCCAGGCATCTGACATTGGAGGGATGATACTTAATTTCTAGAAGAAAAGCACAAATAATGTTGGCAAACAGAATAGTTATCAAATTTTTAAGAGTCACAAATATCTTGGTCACGTTAACAGTGTGGCCATATTTCCAAATACAACAAAACCTCTTATAATGTGTTTTTATAGAGCATTTCTCAAACTCCTGTGTAGTTAGTTATTTGATGTGCACTTACATAATTGATACATTAATCAAATTTATTTCCCTTTTTCTTCCAATCATATACTTATGACAATTTCCATGGGTCTGGGCCATGTATACTTTGTTTGTTTGTTTGTTTAATGGTGTTGTAAATAGTAAGTGCTAAATAAAACATCTAAGGTAATTCAGTTATTTTTGTTTTGTTTTGCTTTTTAGAAAATTATTCTTAATGAAGGTACAAAAGTAATCTGAAAAATCCATTGCTTTATGTTACATCAAATTTAAAAATTTCTTGGTCAAGATCAAAAAAGATATAGATCTAAATTTTTATGTATAATTCAAATTGTTCATTTTTGCAAATGCGGGCACTTCTCTTCTTATCTAGAGAATTACAACTAAACAAATAAAAGAACTTCAGGGGTTTTAAAATAATTCTGACATTAAAATTTATTTGAAAGAAAAAATACTAGCGTCAATTCATGTTTATTAAAGAAAAGTAGTTTGATGTTGAACTACTTTAGTGCAAAACAGTAAAAAATATACATTTACAAGGAAATAAGGGAAATCTGTTTGGATACTAAGAAGGCATTGGAACTATGCAGAGCTATGCTTCTAGAAGAGGCATTTCTATACAAACAGTCACATAAGTAACATGAATTAAACTCAGTCTGTCACAAAAGATAAAAATGGATGAAAATAGGAGGAAGAAGCACTTTAAGAAAGAATGGAGAAACAGAGAGGATATTAAGGGATGAACATGTTGAAAATATCCCAAATGCATTATTTATATGGGTAAATTTCTCAACACACACACACACACACACACACACACACACACAGAAACAAGAAGTGTTAAACCAAGAGTTTGGTTCAAAAGGTCAAGTTCAACCCTTTGCACAGAGTTCTTTCTCTGTAGATTTGTCATTGCATTTCTTTACAGAGGTTTCTTTTAATTAAAAATTTTGAACAAAACATTGGTAGGCAGACAATGGTTAACTGACTTTTAATTCATTCTTCCAACTAAATGATAAGCAGCAGTACTTGTCATAATGTTAAGTATATGATCTATACTCTAACATATTGCTGATTCCGTGACTCCTTTGGGGTTGTTTATAACGCTAATGTGCATGAATTCCACAAATACGTGAAAGGTTGCAAAATGTCATTTAAGAGAGTCAATAAGCAAACAGAATTCAGCTTAAAAATTGTTATTTAGTTGTACATTGTTGCTGGTCAGAACACATGGTATATCATGTTTGAACATTAGTAGTTTGTCATAAACACAAAACACTCAGATATTTAAAATATCACAAAAATACTTGAAAATAACTTCATGATTCAGTTAGGATCGTGATACAGTTAGAACATCTTCAATATTCTTTTGTTGGCATTTTTTTCTTCAGACTCCTCTACCACAATGCATTTCTACGCATGACATGGTATCATTATATCAAAGATGCACTGTTGATCCTGTGGGATTGTGCTATAACTCTGTATACTTTCAGGTTCTTAGCTGACTCTAAATCACAATAAAGGTTCCCCAACACAAAACTTTACCCTATCCTCTGCAGTATCTTTTCACCTTTCCCAAATATTATGTTACCCAACAAAGATGTACAAATTCATCAGTTTCAGGTAAGAGGGAACATTAAGGAACTGAAAACTCAACAATCTCATCAATACATAGGAGGAAAGTTACCTTAAGGAGATTAATGAACTATGAGTCCTTTGAAAAGAGATAGAAGCCCTCCCCATGAGTGCAGTGCTACCGTTGGGGTGTAGTCACTGTACATCAAGAAAGATGCATAGTTCCAAGGTTAGTAAGTTCAAAACCTCTATAGCACTTGAACAGATATTGCAGCAGGCTCATTTTCCTCTTTAGTGACATTTTCCCTTTACTCTGAGCAGTCATTTATAAGAATATTTTTGCCATATGTGTTATCTGTCCCTACTATACCCGTTAGGAACTGACTTTACAGATTTAGTTATAAAGTACAAATTCCTCGATGGTGGATATAAGATGGACCTTACTATTGTCTATTGTCTATGTTAAAGATACCTAATCTTGTTTTCTCTTGTTTTTTGTTTTTGTTTTTGTTTTTTGGGGTTTTTTGTTGTTGTTATTTTGGTTTGGTTCTTTGAGACAGGATTTTTCTGCATAGCCCTAGCTGTCCTGGACTCACTCTGTAGACCAGGCTGGCCTCGAACTCAGAAATATACATGCTTCTGCTCCCAAGCGCTGGAATTAAAGGCATGTGCCACTACTGCCTGGTAAGATACCTAATATTAAGACAGTCACAGAGCTAGCTAGTTCTGTCATTCTAACTTCCAAGGCACTGATCATATTTTTTGAAATTCTACTGGATATTATCTCAGCTTTATATCCATTCATTTATAAACCTATGTCACTATGCCTCAATTTATTTATCTGTGTATCTCTTTCTGTAGATTTATATGGCTGAAGACTTTAAATTTAGGTAAACTGATATTCCAATTCAAGTCTCTACTGTAACTTTTCCTTTTGTTTTTCCAGTCTTTAAAACTAGAAACTTTTTCCATGGTTAAGAAAATGGCTAAAAGCACAAATGCCAACCCAGGCTACTATACCCAGCAAAACTCTCAATTACCATAGAAGGAGAAACCAAAGTATTCCATGACAAACCTAAACTTACACAATATATTTCCACAAATCCAGCCCTTCAAAGAGTAATAAATTAAAAACTTCAACACAAGGAGGGAAACTACATCCTAGAAAAAGCAAAAAAGTAATCTTCCAACAAAACTAAAAGAAGATAGCCACATGAACAGATTTCCAACCCTAACAACAATCTCTTTTCCTTAATATCTATTAATATCAGTGGACTCAATTCCCCAATAAAAAGACATTGACTATCAGACTAGTTACATAAACAGGACCCAACATTTTGTTGCTTTCAGGAAACCCACCTCAGTGACAAAGACAGACACTACTTCAGAATAAAAGGTTGGAAAAGAGATTTCCAAGCAAATGGTCCCAAGAAAAAAGCTGGAGTAGCCATTCTAATATTGAATAAAATCGACTTTCGACCTAAAGTGATTAAAAAAGATAAGGAGGGACACTTCATACTCATCAAAGGTATGATCTACCAAGATGA
>NW_022196905.1:49403596-49446027 GCF_008632895.1 Mastomys coucha | reverse complement strand
AAAAAAAAAAAAAAAACTTTACTAAAGATCAAAGCACATATTGCACTGCACACAATAATAGTGGGACATTTTTTTTCTTGTTTTTTTCGAGACAGGGTTTCTCTGTGTAGCCCTGGCTGTCCTGGAACTCACTCCGTAGATCAGCCTGGCCTCGAACTCAGAAATCTGCCTGCCACTGCCTCTCAAGTGCTGGGATTAAAGGCATGCATCACCACCGCCAGGCATAGTGGGAGATTTCAACACCCCACTCTCTGCAATGAACACATCATGGAAACAGAAACTAAACAAAGACACAGTGAGACTAACAGAAATTATGAAACAGAGGGATTTAACAGATATCTATATAACGTTTTATCCTAAAACAAAAGGATATACCTTCTTCTCAGCACCTCATGTTACCTTCTCCAAAATTGATGATATAATTGGTCACAACCCAGGCCTCAACAGATACAAGAAGATTGAAATAGTTCCTTGCATCCTATCAGATCACCATGGACTAAGGCTGTTCCTCAATAACAACATAAATAATAGAATGCCCATTTACACGTGGAAGATTAATAACACTCAACTCAATAAAAACTTGATCAAGGAAGAAATAAAGAAAGAAGTTAAAGACTTTCTAGTTTAATGAAAATGAAGCCACAACATACCCAAACTTATGGGACACAATGAAAGGAGTCCTAAGAGGAAAACTAATAGCTTTAAGTGCCTCCAAAATGAAACTAGAGAGAGCATACACCAGCAATTTGACAGCACATCTGAAAGCTCTAGAACAAAAAGAAGCAAATTCACCCAAGAGGAGTTGAAGGCAGGAAATAATCAACCTCAGGGCAGAAATCAACCAAATAGAGACAAAAAGAACTGTACAAAGAATCAACCAAACCAGGAGCTGGTTCTTTGAGAAAGTCAACAAAATAAATAAACCCTTAGCCAGACTAACTATAGGACACAGAGATATTATCCTAATTAACAATATCAGAAATGAAAAGGGAGACATAACAATAGACACTGAGGAAATCCAAAAAATCATGAGAACCTACTACAAAAGCCTATACTCAACAAAACTGGAGAACCTGAATGAAAAGGACAATTTTCTAGACAGATACCTGGTACCAAAGTTAAATCAAGATCAGATCAACAATATAAATTGTCCCATATCTGCTAGTGAAATAGAAAGTCATTAACATTCTCCCAACCATAAAAAGCCCAAGACCATCTGGGTTTAGTGCAGAGTTTAATCAAAGCTTCAAAGAAGACTTTGTACAAACACTCCTCAAACTATTCCACAAAAGAGAAACAGAAGGTACTCTACTCAATTTGTTTTATGAAGCCACAATTGCTCTTATACCGATACCACACAAAGACCTAAAAAAGAAAGAAAACTTCAGAACAATTTCCTTTATGAATATCGATGCAAAAATCACTAAACTTCTTGCAAACTGAATCTGAAAGCACATCAAAATGATCATCCATCATGATCAAGTAGGCTTCATCCCAGGGATGCAGGGATGGTTCAATATACAGAAATCCATCAACATAATTCACTATATAAACAAACTCAAAGAAAAAAATATATAATCATCACATTAGATGCTGAGAAAGCATTTGACAAAATCCAACATCCCTTCATGATCTTGGAAAGATCAGGAATTTAAGGCCCATACTTAAACATAGTAAAAGCAATATACAGCAAACCAGCAGCCAACATCAAACTAAATGGAGAGAAACTTGAAGCAATTCCACTAAAATGAGGGACTAGGCAAGGCTGCCCACTCTCTCCCTACCTATTCAATATTGTACTTGAAGTCCTAGCGAGAGCAACTAGATAACAAAAGGAGATCAAAGGGATATGAATTGGAAAGGAAGAAGTCAAATTATCACTATTTGCTGATGATATGATAGTATACTAAAGTAAACTCAAAAATTTCACAAGAGAGCTCCTAAACCTGAACAACAACTTCAGCAAAGTAGCTGGATATAAAATTAACTCAAGCATATCAGTGGCCTTCCTCTACACAAAGAATTAACAGACTGAGAAATTAGGGAAACAACATCCTTCACAATAGTGACAAATAATATAAACTACCTTGGTGTGACTCTAACTAAGCAAGTAAAAGATCTGTTTGACAAAAACTTCAAGTCTCTGAAAAAAGAAATTAAAGAATATCTCCGAAAATGGAAAGATCTCCCATGCTCATGGATTGGCAGGATTAGTATAGTAAAAATGGCCATCTTGCCAAAAGCAATCTGCAGATCCAATGCAATCACCATCAAAATTCCAACTCAATTCTTCATAGACTTTGAAAGAGAAATTTTCAAATTTCTCTGGAATAACAAAAAACCCAGGATAGTCAAAACTATTCTCAACAATAAAGGAACCTCTGGTGGAATCATCATCCTGGAACTTAAGCTGTACTACAGAGCAACAGTGATAGAAACTGCATGGTTTTGGTACAGTGACAGGCAGGTAGATCTATGGAGTAGAATTGAAGACCCAGAAATGAACCCACAAACCTATGGCTACTTGATCTTTGACAAAGGAGCTAAAACCATCCAGTGGAGAAAAGACAGCATTTTCAACAGATGGTGCTGGCTCAACTGGCAGTTAGAATGTAGAAGAATGCAAATTGATTCATTCCTATCTCCTTGTACAAAGCTCAAGTCCAAGTGGATCAATTACCTCCACATAAAACCAGATACACTCAAACTAATAGAAAAGGAAGTGTGGAAGAGCCTCGAGCACATAGGCACAGGGGAAATTTTCCTGAACAGAACGCCAATAGCTTATGCTCTAAGATCAAGAATTGACAAATTGGACCTCATAAAATTGCAAAGCTTCTGTAAGGCAAAAGGCATTGTCAATAGGACAAAACGACAACCAAGAAATTGGGAAAAGATCATTACCAATCCTATGTCTGATAGAGGGCTAATATCCAATATATACAAAGAACTCTAGAAGTTTGACTCCAGAGAACCAAATAACCCTATTAAAAATGGGTACAGAGCTAAACAAACTGAGGAATACCAAATGGCTGAGAAGCACCTAAAGAAGTGTTCAACATCCTTAGTCATCAGGGATATGCAAATCAAAACAACCCTGAGATTCTAACTCACACCACTCAGAATGGCTAGGATAAAAAACTCAGGTGACAGCAGATGCTGGAGAGGTTGTGGAGAAAGAGGAACACTCCTTCATTGCTGATGGGATTGCAAGCTGGTACAACCACTCTGAAAATCCGTTTGGTACTTCCTTCAGAAATTGGACATAGTACTACCAGAGCACCCAGCTATACTACTCCTGGGCATATACCCAGAAGATGCTCCAACATGTAATAAGGACACATGCTCCACTATGTTCATAGCAACCTTATTTATTATAGATAGAAACTGGAAACAATCCAGATGACCCTCAACAGAGGGATGGATACAGAAAATGAGGTACATCAACACAATGGAGTACTACTCAGCTATGAAAAACAACGAATTTATTAAATTCTTGGGGAAATGGATGGATCTAGAGAATATCATCCTGAGTGAGGTAAGCCAATCACAAAAGAATACACATGGTATGCACTCTCTGATAAGTGTATATTAGCCCAGAAGATCGGAATACACACAATACAATCCACAAACCACACGAAACTCAAGAAGGAAGACCAAATTGTGGATACATTGTTCTTTCATAAAAGGGTGAAAAAAGTACCCATGGAAGGACTTGTGAAGACTTACTATGGAGCAGAGACTGAAGGAAGGACAGTCCAGAGACTGCTCCACCTGGGAATCCTTTCCATATTTAATCATCAAATCTAGACACTATTGTGGATGCCAGCAAGTACTGGATGACAGGAGCCTGATATAGCTGTCTCCTGAGAGGCTTTGACAGTACCTGACTAATACAGAAGTAGAGGCTCACATCTATCCATTGGAGTGAGTACAGGGTCCCCAATGAAGTAGCTAGAGAAAGGACCCAATGAGCTGAAGGGTTTGAATCCCCTTAGGACAAACAATATGAACTACCTAGTACCCTCAGAGCTCCCAGGGACTAAACTACCAACCAAAGAGTACACATGGTAGGACTAATGGCTCCAGCAGGATATGTATAGCAAAGGATGGCCAAGCAGATCATCAATGGAAGGAGAGGCCCTTTGCCCTCTGAAGGTTCTCTGCCCCAGTTTAGGAGAATGCTAGGGACAGGAAGGAGATGGGGTAGTGAGCAGGGGGAGCAGGGAGGGGACGGGTTTGTTTTTGTTGTTGTTTTTTTATTTTATTTTATTTTTTGGAGGGGAACCTGGGAAATGGAGATATTGTATGAAATGTAAATAAAGAAAACCTCTAATAAAAAAAAGAAAATGCCTATAGAATTAATGTCCTATTTGGATTGGTTGGTTTACAATTAAATTATTCTAAAATATTCAAAAGTAGCCTGTAATTTTCCTGAGTTAGCAAATTGTGTAGGATCGTTTTAGGTTGCTTTTTTTATTGACTATATAATTTCTCCCCTGTTTAAATCCCGGTTGTAACAATTAGCTGAAATAATTGTCTCTGTACCATTTACACCACACAGCACGATATTTTTCAACTTTTACTTTGAAATATACCTCCATTGTGGCTCATATATTAACATAATGGATTTTGCTTATGTTAAATTAGATGCTTTTTTCCCCAAAAGGATAAAACATTTTCCACATAAAATAAAGCTGGAAAATAGAAAAATGTAACAATATACTCTTAAACATGATGTTTGCATAAATGCTTCTGCAAATGTAATAGCTCATTGTTGTGGCATACATAAGAGTAGCTGTGTAAGTAATTTTAAAATTCTACAAATTTAAGATTGCCTGTATCTATAATCTAAATATATTCACAAGTATTTTGCTTTTTCTCCCTATGCTTAATACTTAGAAAATGAAAAATATGTTGCTATAAAAAGTGTCCAGGGATGGTTAAGCTTATAATGTTTGGAGCCCTGTAATCAATTTGATGTTAAGCTTCAATATTATGATTTCTCTGTTTTACCATAAACTATCTTCGATTAGAAAAAAATTTGACTTCTAATTTAAACTAAATATATTACTTTAGAAATACTTTATTTCCTAGCAATTAACCTAAATGAATTACTTGTTGCCTTCATCACTTCAATTTAATAGGTAAAAGAATAGAAAATAATATGGGTATAATTGCATTTATATCTTCCAAATTTTTCACAGTACTGAAGATCAAACACTGAGACCTATATATTGTACTCAAGTGTCAATGATAGGAGAATATCATTCGTCTCTAAAAATTGGTTTTTTATGTATCTAGATGACATAAGATAAAAATTTTACAAGTGTCATGTATTAAAATTAAGTACTGAGTAAATCCATGATGACTGACATAATAGAAGATGTTTTTAGTGAGTGTTTTAATGAAGATACAAAGAATCAATTCTCTTCTATTACAACCTATATAAAGCAAATTTATATATACTCTCCAATACTGGGAGATTATATATGGCCTTCTTATAACATAAATTTTAACTTTATAACCATTCATGTAAATTCTTTAGATTTATTTGTGAAAATCAAAGTGAACACAAATCGGTATTATGGCAACATTTATTCACTCAATAAAGATAAAATGATAAAAAGCTAAAAGATTTTTAAATTTAATTCTTTTTAGCTGTCTTAAAATTAGCCACAACCATACTTGGAGTAAATTTGTGTTGCAGTATAAAAACAAACACATAGTATTATCATATAATATTATATAAGCTCATTAGCTAGACACCACTTAAAATAATTATATGTAACAGCAAGAGTAGTTTATTTTCTGTACTGTTAATATTTTAAAAATCCCCCTATATTGGTTTAATATACCTGAGTAGATACTGTTTGTTACGGAACTATTTCTTCTGTTGTTATTGTTATTGTTTTGTTTTGTTTTTTTAATCATCTTGGCAGTTCTGCCATGAGCTTTACTAAGTAGGTACTCCTCAACAGCTGCAGAAACACTTCCACTGTGGCTGTTTTGCATCCTTCCCATGTCAGAATTTGCTAACTTAAATCCATTTTTCCTCCAATCTCTAAAAACACCCATTCCCAAGATCTGGTGAATTATCACTACCTCGTGTCTGTCAAATTTTAATTAATTTAATAAATAGCTGAGGAAAAACAATTATAACAAACAACTTTTATTTGACACACATTGTCAAAAGTTTCATTCAATAGTCAGATGGCCCGGTTGCTTTCATGCCTTACTCAAGGCTCCCTCTCAGGATAGGAAGCTTGCTGGAGCACAAATCTACTCACTTTCAATAAGGAGGCTGCAATTCTTCTTACCACTGAAGTTAGATGGAGTGTAAGGAGCTAGGACAGAGGAAACAACTACACTAGAAAGGCAGGGAGGACAGTTATGGAGAGACAGAGACATAGGGATTAGAGGAGGAAGCTCAAATGGGGAAGGGAGCAGAAAAATGGGCTATGGAAATACATAGAGGGAGAGACAGCTAAACAAAGATCAAATTTACAGTTCTTATGGAAATCTAATACAGGAAGGCTATTTAAAAATTGTCCATATATGAAAGAAGTCTAAATAGAATCACCAAACAAGGGAGACAAAAATCCCAAGAAATATTTTGACACCATGTAAAACTTCAGTTAAGGGAATAGGTTACATATACTGGAGTTGTTAGGCAAAGCATCCCTATTAAACCCTCTAAACAAACCAAGCTACTGTTGAGGATATCAGCTGCTCTCCAAGAAGTGTCACTGAGGCATTGTTTTTTTAGGTAACTCCTACATAATTACTCAGTGAACAGAGCGAAGCCACACTTGCCTACCTAGAGGGTTCACCCTTGCTGACTACTGTCCATCATAGTACTGGAAGGTATTTTACATGCTTTCAAAGGGGGAAAAACATAAACATCAACCTTGCTACAAGTCTTTCAATCTAAATGACATGTCTGCTACATACACAGTTGACAACAAAGTTGTGGGAGTAACTAAGCACTATCTTATTGTATCTAAGAACTACACTGCCAGGTTCAGCATGGCTGCATAAGGGGTGAAGTGACAAAGATTCTGTCCCTGCAGAATCACCAGCCCTTTGATCCCCATATGTGCTGATGACTGCTGTTGGTCTGAACCTGCTGTTGATCTTCTCTCTTCTATTTAGTTTCAATCTTTCTTTTTGGGTAATATACTTCCCACATTTCTCATATTTAATAACTCCATAATAAAACAACAGATGTGGTTCTCAGGAATGTAAAATTGCAGTGCTCATGAAGCTGTGGATGATGAGAGACAGGCCTTCTGCATGGCCTTTAGAGCCATGGGAAAGGATCTAGACAACATAACTGCAAAGACCATAAGAGCTTACATGGTCTATGTAGAAAGAGTTATTTGCCATACTTGGTCTTGAATTTGGAAATATGAAGAGATAAATGTACCCTCTATTCCAATGACTGTTGCATTAATTAGCCAGGGTAAACTTGGGGACATCCAGGTTAGAGAGTTAAAGAAGTCAAAGAAAAAGTATACATAGGAAAAGAAAGAATCTGTAGAAAACAAGGAAATGAAAGATGGATTTATTTTATGATCTAGAAATAAATAGTATTAGAAGGAAAGTATGTGAGGCCATGGAATTGCTAGGATAAGGAAGTAAAGATTATAGAATTAAAAAATGATGTATCAGCTTATAAAAAGTTAGTACTTCATTCTCCTAGCTACTTGAAGAATTGAAGATGATAATGTTGATCTTCTGGAGTGATATTAGAGAGAGCTTACCACTTTACTTGCATACATTTTAAAACTTTGTAAGAAATTATTTTAATTTTATTATCTGTCATCTTTCTGTTCTTACTTGAAAACACTAAAGACTGGTGCCTGTTGTACCAGAAACCCACAAGAGCTTAGCCCAGGTACCCATGAAGAACAAGCAATGTAAAAACCTATACAGACACATGCTTTTGCTTTGTGTTTAGTTTCTGTTCTCAGGAAACAAGTCTGAAATTGATGACTCAGAATTCATAGAATTTATGTACATTTAAGGATTTCTAAAATAATTATTAGCAATGATCAAAGCTTTGATGATGTGACTTTAGTCAATAAGAGACTGGTTTCAGGTGCTCTGGTTCGGAGAAGGAAAAAGAATGAGGAGAATGGAAAGAGTAAAGAGTGAGAAGAGAAGGAAAAAGAATGAGAAGAGAGAAGGCTAAAGAACAAGAAGGGAGAAAGTAAAAGAATAAGAAGGAAGAAAGGAGAGGAAGGAATAATGATGAGAATCCTTGGGCACAGAGGAGCACTGAACTGATAGTGTGCATCCACCAAAGACTCCGAGTCATTATTGAATCAGCACTGCTTGCTCCCATTCCTTTCTTTCTTAGGACCATCTGAGGCTGGACCTTAGCACCACACCATGAGATTAAAACTATGCCTGCATTGGCTTAGATAGGTCACTGTGTACCTGAGAATAAATAAACTGAGGACTTAGGGGGAAATCAAATACTAATGTTCTGCTAAAGGAATGTAGCAATGAAATGATTCCTAGTGACATTATATCATACTCAAAAGTCAGCGCCTTGATAGGTCATCATCAGAGAGCTACCTCCTACAGTTGGTGAGAATAAATACAGAGATACACTTATGGGTAATATGAAGACAGTGTGAGAGTTTAGAACTCTCAGCCCTAAATGAGATGTCCATCCAATTGCTCCTTTCATGGCTCAGTGATCTCTGTGTAGGAGAAGGCTGAAAGAATGTAAGAGCATTGGGTGGGGGATGGAGGAAGTAGAGAAAATAAAGCCTTCTAAACACAGCAATATGAAAGCCCATATGAGCTTATAGAGACTGGCAGCAAGGAGAGACCCAGCACAGGTCTAATCCGATGAGATCCCAGTGCTGAGAGGACAAGTAGCCACAATGCCCCATCCCTAACCATGAAGCCAACTTCAAGTGATAAAATGCTTACAAAGTAAAAATTAGTTTTCTTTAAAGGAAGGGTATACAAACCATACTTAAGGAAAGGCCCCATAGTCAGCATAGATGGTCAACACAAAATGAACTCATTGTTATTTCAGGTTTTTTGTTTTTGTTTTTCTTTTCTTTCCTCTTTTTGTTTTTTTGATTTATAATGTTTTGTCTCAACGTTTTCTTTTCTCTTCTTTTCTTTTCTTTCTTTATTTCTTTCTCTCTTACTATTAACATTGCAGGTTTTTCACTTTTTATTCTGTCTTCTGGTTTTGTTTTTTATGGTATTTTTATTTGTGAGAGGATATCTCTTCATCTATCTATGTTTCTTGATTTTATTTTTCCCCTTTGGCTCTTTATTTTCTCTAAGATTATTTTTATGAGGAAGGAAGAAAATGAAGGAAGTTAACAGTGGAAATTGCAATCAGAATATATTGTCTAAAACTCTATTTTCAATAAAAATAAAGACAGAGGAAAGAGGAAAGAGATGGGTACACCATCACATTCAAGGTCACATTTTTAATGACTAAAACTGCCCTACAAGAACACACATTTTAAATTTTCCACAAACATCCAATGGTGCCATGCATGAGGGTAATTTAACACACATGCCATTGCAGTACGAAAAAGAGCCACAGTATACAATTATGTTTAATTTGTTTCACTTTGTTCATATCATAATCTAATAATTTACTTGAGTCACAATATTCCAACTTCATAAAGTTTACATACATCTAATGCCATTACACATAGCATGTGTTTTAGCAACCTATTATAGTATGAGGCATAAATTACCTAAGAGCAGAGAAAATCACTTGCTCAAGTGCCTTTTCTCTCTTTCTTTCTTTCTTTCTTTCTTTCTTTCTTTCTTTCTTTCTTTCTTCCTTCCTTCCTTCCTTCCTTCCTTCCTTCCTCTCTCTCTCTCTCTCTCTCTCTCTCTCTCTCTTTTGTTCTTTCTTTCTTTCTTTCTTTCTTTCTTTCTTTCTTTCTTTCTTTCTTTCTTTCTTTCTTAGGGAATAATACACATCTATACCCCCAATGAAGCTGTAGCCCAGATGACCAGGTATTTTCCATGGTTAAGTTATGTCTTTAAGAGTATATAGAAGCCTCAATGATTTGCCTCCCTCCCAATGTAGGTCTGTAGTACAAAAGGCAGCCTAAGTGACATCCATACCATGTCCTTATGATTTGTCTTATTTTTTTGTTTGTTGTTTTGTTCTGTTTTTAAATCATTTCTCTTCCTATAGCTTTCTTATTTATTGATTCTCTCTATAGATATGATGGATTTTCAATATCTTCAGAAAACAATTGATATTTTTTTTCTGGATTTTTAGTAACATCAATACCTGTCAAAGTTCATAATGATAAAAAATTATAATAAAAAACTGATTTTGAACTTTCAGGGTAAATATATCTATCTCTTCTTTTCCATTAGTAAAAGATATCGTAGCTCTTAGACATCCTGATGACCCACTGGTTCAGTATTTATATCTACTAATACATATTATTTATTTAAGGATCAGATGATCTGCAACTGTTTGTTATTATATCTTCTAGTAAAGATACTATTTTGGTTGGACATATATCAACTTGGCACAAGCTAGAGTCATAGGAAAAGAAACTACCTCAATAATATTGACCTGATAGGGCATTTTCTTGAGCAATGCTTGATATGAAGGATACACATTGTGGTTGATGTCACCTGTGGACTAGTGGTCCTGAATTATATAAGAAAACAGTCTGAAGATGTGAGTAGTAAAAAGCCAAAAGGTAATATTACTCCATATCTTTTGCTTCAGTTCTTGCCTCTAGGTTTCTTTCTTGTGTTGTTGCCTTGACTTCTTTTGATGATAAAATATGATATGGAACTGTAAACAGAAACAAACATTTTTCTTCCCAATTTATTTCTAGTCATTGTCTTTATCACATCAATAGAAAGGTAACTAAAGCAGGTTTCAAATAAACTGGATTGATTACATGTGTCAACAATTAGTGAAAACCCAAACTTCTTAAAAATAACTAAAATTATCCATTTTTGAAGTAACAAGAATAGATAAATTATTTATTGTTATTAAAATATTTAATTCCAACCCAGAATTTCTACCTTGACTTTGACTATTTAGTTCCCCTATAAAAGATGCACACAACCTTTATATTTATAATTAGCCTTAATCATCACAAGAGCAGGTATCTATCATCTATGCCAGTATTCCCATTTCCCAGTCAATCTCATTATATATAATTTGCCATGTTCACTCTGGGCTGCTCTTAATTCCCACTAGCACATCCACATGGCCATGATTTTAAGATTCTTACCCCTAACAGCTTCTCCCCTATTCACCTTCTCTCTTTACTCATGGCTCTTCTTTGATACCCTCCCCAAGTCCCAGAACCCTAGACCCAACTATTGTCTCTTCTGCCTAGTTATTGGCTGTCACCACTTTTATTCAGGAATCAGGGATAATATCAGGGGCAATATCACATAGCATTACCTGGGTATATGTGCATTCTCTGGGAGCGACCAATATTTAACATTACAAAAGACCAAAGTTCAACAATTATTAAATCAATATTCATAGAAATTAAAAAATATTTTTGTGAAGTATAAAACAAGAAAATGTTAGATTTTTATTACTTCCCTGACATTTAGTTTAATAGGAAACTGCCAGATTCACATATCTATTTCCACATACAGTGATTAACAACATACTGATTGGGATTTCAATATATGTGAAAAGTTTAACTCACATAGATAGGTGGTTGAAAAAGGATGTAACAGTTTATTAAACCTTTTGGGTATTTATGCTTATATTTCTTTGTTATTGTACCAGAATGAAGTAAATGGTAGATAACTTGTGGAGTCTGATTCTAATTAATTTCCTTCTAGAAATTGGAAAGTTTTACTGTGTATAAACACAAAATAATGTTTGATTCATTTCAAAATATTAAACAACTGAATTTTAAGGATCTTTCACATTATAATTCCTTATAAAGCTTAAAATCATTTGGTTAATAAATGAATTGAAAGATTTCAGTATGGATAACATGCCAAGTTAAGTATAATAAACACTTGTTATCCCAAACTTAATTGTAATTTAAAAGCCTAAATTTGTTAGATTTTCTTTAATTGATAGACTCACTTATGCTTATACATACTCTAGGAAAATCATTTCATATTTCCAATCTAGAATTACCATGGTTTGTTCATCAGTCACTTTTTTCTAAATAAAAGTGTGATTTCACAATAAATGCTATTAGGATCTTTAATCAAGTGCTTGAAAGCAAATTTCTTTAAAATAGGAATATATTTATATATACAACAAATTTTCTATTTGTGCATCTCATTTTATTATATTCCTCTTAATATTTAAAATTCAAAATAATAAATTGTGGTTTCTGAAAGTGAAATTAGAGCACTTAGTCTAGACTAGTTAGACAAGCATAATACAACAGTGAGGCCTGCACACTAGACAGCATGGCTCTGAGGTCAGAAGAGACAGTGCATGCAGAATTGATTTATACTGTCTCATTCTCTAAAAGCCTGGTCCAATCATTTTATCATAATGGATACATTGAAAAGTGTATGAAAGGGAGAGGAAGGAATGAACACGGAGGAAGAAAGCTGGTAGGGCAAAAGTCACAGCCTGACAAGTACAGAGGCAGATGCTCACAGCCAATTATTAGACTGAGCATGAGGTCCCTAATGTAGGAGTTAGAGAAAGGACAGAAGAAGGTGGATAGGTTTACAACTCCATAGGAAAAACAACAATATCAACCAACCAGACCCCCCCACCAGAGTTCCCAGGAACTAAACCACCAACTAAAGAGTAGGCATGGAGTGACCCATGGCTGCAACTGCACATATAGCATAGGATGGACTTATCAGTCATCAATGGGAGAAGAGGCCCTTGGTCCTAAGATGGCTCAGTGGCCCAGTTTAGGGGAATTCAAAGATGGGGAAGGAGGAGTGGGTGGGAGGGTGGAGAAACACCCTCATAGAAGCCAGGGAAAAGGGGATGGGATAGGGGCTTTCCAGAGGGGAAACCAGGAAAGGGGATAACACTTGAAATGTAAATAAACAAAACATCAAACAAAAAATAAAAACAATGTATTCATGTGATATTTTTAATTTTTGCTTGTTTGCTTTCATGTTGTCTGTTATTATCTTTTGACAATTAAATAAATTATCTAATTTAAGTCTTACCTTTATGATTCTGTGGAAGAATAGTTTTGTGGTTGTATTTGTTTGTTTGTGTTTTGTTTGTTTTTTGGATTGTATTTTAATTATAAAATTTCTCCCTTCCCTCTCTTCCTCAAAATTTCTATCATGTAATTTTCCCTGCTCTCTTTCAAGTTCACAGCCTCTTTTCAATAGTTGTTATTGAATGTACACATCACCTATATATTTTTCAATATAACCTGCTAAGTTCATATGTTGCTTGTATGCATGTTTTGAGAGATGACTGTTCAGCACTTGACAACCACCTCTCCTCCTCCTGGCTTTACTCAGTTCCCTGTAGTTCTCTGTGCAGAACTGTTGTCTCATTGACTCTTCATTATATAGAATTTAGCATGCTTGTTGGTGTTATCCTTGGTCAACTTATGCTGGGCCTGATGTGTTGGTGAAAGTTTATGGGCATAGCCTGTAATGTTTCTAGAGGACACAATCTGACAGCAATATTTCTTAGTCCCCATCCCCTCTTCCACACCTCTGGATTCATTTGTATTGCACTTTTCCCTGTGTTTGGTGCAGGTAAAGGGCCAAGTTCCTTAATCAGCACCACATCTTTAGCATTCCATGCTCACAGGAGGAGAGGCCCTTGGTCCTGAGAAGGCTCAATGCAACGCTCCAGTGTAGGGGAATGCCAGTCCAGGGAAGCTGGAGTGGGTGGGTTGGAGAGCAGAGGGAAGGGGATGGGAGAGGGGGTTTTCAGAAGGGAAACCAGGGAAGGGGACAACTTTTAAATGTAAACAAAGAAATTATCTAAAAAATAATCATTATGTATTAAAGGATGAAATTTCTTCTAAAACATAAAAGGATACTCAGAAGTTTTCAGAAAACAAGTCTCATTGCTTTTGACATATACCTGGTTGGAAAGCCTATTCCCAAAGGATGTGTCCTCACCATCGGTAACTTAATTATGCATTTAGAGGATAATAGTGAGCTATTAATATATTTACCATGTAAAATTACATAGCGAGGCATATCCTTTATTTTTCTCCTTTCTCTTAAAAAAGGAGAGCCAAAATATATTATTTGCAATGAAAAAAATATTTACTGTAGAAAGAAGCTAAATAAATTGAAAATCATTTCAGTATAGCATTAATTAAACTGATTGCATGGAGGGAGTATATGAAAAGAAATAATTTGTATTTCAGCATCTATGGCATTGGGTACTCAGGGTTTAACTATTTTATGATTATGTGTAAAACTGATACACACACATGCATACACACACATGCTTGTGAGTTAATGGTGTGTGTGTGTGTATTGGTTGGGATGTTGTATCCAAGTAATGTCAGAATCTGAATGGCAACAGAGATGGTACATGCTGGTCCTAAGAGATGCTCATAGCAGTAGAAAACAACTACTCTCTCCTGTCTTCCTTCTACCTTTGCTCCTGACTCTCCATCTAATTCTTTGTCTTGCTCTTTTCTATTTTGTTTGCAAGTAAGAAGTAAGCATGGACTATGAAACATTCAGAGGTCCAGGAATATCACAGTTTACACCAGAAGCAGTTTGCATGTTCCCATTTAAATATTTTCTCACTTATCTGCAGAGGACTCCACCGAGAGCAAAAGAACCTCCCAAAGTCCATTAAATTGAAGATTGATAGGATAAAGCATGATAGTTGCTAAAGGTATGAAGATTTGAAAATATAATATAGCATTGTTTTATATCTGTTGAAATTGTTTTTTTTTTTCATTTTTGCTTTATTTTTCTAACTTTTTTCTTATTTGTTTCCACAAGATCTGGAATTAGGTTGAGTATGAGTTGGGTTAAATGAAAGTCTTCAGGATAAATATATATGACATTTGAATTTCCTCTTGAATTTCATATTCAAGTTGTATTAAACTTCTTAGTCATGGTTATCTAAAACAGTTGCTGAGTAATCACAGCATGCAGCAAGATTCTAAGGTTAGGAATATTATTATAAATGCTACATGATAAACATTTGCTTCACAATTTGTTACTGCACTTAAATAATGTGCAAAATATTTTCTAGTTCTACTATAGTTTTGAGCTTCAGAGTAAATTCATAATGGAGGTAAAGACTAGAAAATGCTCATAATGCTCAATCTTGTTTCATGAAGCTTCAGCTACAGTGACTAGAGAGATAACTCAGCGTTTTATTTTTAGAAACAAAGAAAATACAGGTACTAATATAAAGTCGTCAGTGAGAGGGTGTTAATTTTTGCTTCCTATCCTGCTTTTATTTTCCACCACAATAAGGATTAGTTACTGTTATTCATTCAGCAAACATTGTGCCCATTTAGGCTTAGGTAAGAATAAGACAAAAAAATGATGAATATGATAAAAGTATATCCTGTCACCATGAGAACTATTGAAAATATATGTGTGCATGTATGTAATTCATTTTTTATTATTAATAAGTAGGTATCACTATAGTAGATATTAAAGAAAATAGAGGATGTAGAATGAGAACTGAGGGATCTGACAGGAAAAATTTAAATTTGGGTCCATAAACATGTCATCTTAAAAGTGATATTTTTCAGTGTCTTAAAAACTGAATAAAAAAATCCAATAGTTTTCAAATAAGTGCAGGAGGATTCCAGAAAGAACTCCTGGATGAAACATTTGAAATTTGGAGGGACCTACTAAAGAGTATGCTTATTTCTTACAAGTGACTGACTCTGGCCCTCCCTCAGGCTGAGAATAGTAAAGCAGGAAAATGTCACTGGTGTGGGAGTCTTGCATGATCTGCTGGGTCAGCAAAAGGGCTCCAAATGTGATGCAATATATAATATTCATTCCATTATTGGCTTTCTTTAAGCCTAGTCTAAGTAAAAAGTAGATAAGTCACAAATAATTATTCAAAGAACTATATCCAAATGCATAATCTGTTATTATCTGAACTTATTGTCAGAGATTAGCTGTACACATATGCCTTCTCTTTAACCTGCCATTCTCAAAAGTGATGGCCATTCTTCTGATCCCCATCACCTCAGATTACTGGATGTTTTCAAAATTATAAATACACTTATTGCATGGCAGATATTCACATTTGGTTTATTTTTAAATATTATGATTCTATTTGGGTCAATGGCTTACTTATTTATTTATTTTCTACGGGGTATTAGGTATTCTGACTGTGTTTTGATTTATTATTTAGTTTGGATATTTAGATTGATCTACTCTGTGCTGCAAAGCTACAAAATGCATTGCACCAACATATATATTGTTGTGAAATAACTTCAAAGAACAGAGTTTCCTATTAATGAATCAATTGAACAAGAACAGTTAAGACTCATAAAATGCAAGTATTAAAGTCAATTTTACTTAATTGTAATCCTATTGTTGCCATAAATTAAGGGGAAAAGAAGTCATCTTTATAGAGAAATGAAAATTTAATGTGTATTGATATTATGGCATAGGGTAGAGACAGAAATCTCTCATGAGATTTAATACTCACAACCTGGCCCTCATATTAGCTTTCAGGTAGTCATCCAAATCTTTCAAATTTAGAATTTATTTTTAAGTAATCCAGGGTAAGTACCTGCAGGCACTCAGCAGAAACAAATACAAGCACTCTCTGGAGCATTGCATTTTTCAGCCAGGCCTTACGAAATGTCATGGATAATGTTCCAGGAAAAATAAAACCAGAGTGAAAACAAACACCGAGCCAGAAAGAAAACTATCAGGGGAGACCTTAGAGAAATAAGAGCAGACATTGCCCAAAACACAATGTTGATATTATTCTTATAAAACAACAAAGATCTACATATTTATACAAGTGAAGAAAATAATTGAAATATGAACACTTAACTTTGTATGTTTATGAGTGATATAAGGAGATATATGAATGTATGAAAGAAACCAATTAATGTATAAACTGGATTATGAAAGTGAATCTTTTAAATTACTTTTTCATTTTTATATTTTTCATTGAAAATATTTTTTTCCATATAATATGTTTGGATTACATGTTTTCATCACATTATTACTTCCAGTTCATCCCCACTTCCCATATTAGTAGGATATAGACACCTTCTATTTCTTGTTTGAAAATAAACAGACACCTAAGGGATAATCAGTCTAAGTAAAATAAAGTATGATTAAAAGAAACACAAATCAGAATATAAGAAAAAAAAGAGAAGGAAAAATCCTTAGAAACAGATACATACTCAGACATACCTGTTCATATATTTGAGAATCTGATAAAAACACAAAACAGGAGACCATGATATATACTCAAAACAGGAAGGTAAATATATAAATTAATAAATATTAAGGGAAAAAAGCTAGGATACTGTATTATGTGACAGGGAACCTCCAAAAATGCTACCAAATCATTTTTCTGTTGGTCATCTACTGCTGAGCATGTATTTAATCCTTAAGAGTAGATTGTTTGCTGGGCAGTGGTGGTGCACCCCTTTAATCCCAGCACTTGGGAGGCAGAGGCAGGCAGATTTCTGAGTTTGAGGCCAGCCTGGTCTACAGAGTGATTCCAGGACAGCCAGGGATACACAGAGAAACCCTGTCTCGAAAAACAAAAACAAAACAAATGAACAAATGAACAAATGAACAAACAAAAAAGAGTAGGTAGTTTCCAGATTTGGACTTCCTTGGAGAAAACTAGTTTGATTTTCTTCTTGTTCTCTGGGCTGTCTAGTCTTAGGTTCTTGATCACCAAAGCAACATTAGGTCCAGGTTCTATCTCACTGAGTCAGACTTAAATAAAACCATATATTGGTTGATATATTGGTTAGTTACTTCAAGAAGCTCTGTTCCATAACTCAACTAGCTTAGTTTGCAGGCAGGACACCCCATTAGATCTAAGGGTCTATAACTGGGTTAGTATTTACATTTCTTCTCTGATAACATGCAGAGTACTTTCTATATCCAAGAACAATAGCTAGTAGTGGTAAATATTCTAGGCAGGCATCACCTGGAAAGTTTCTTTTACAGAGTTTTGTAGGTGTTATTTTCAGCAACAGAATGTTGTCATTCATTAGTTTGTGGAGAGCAATCTATAGCTTTAGTAATAGAATGAGTTGTTTAAATTTTCCCATGGGCACCTTTCATTCACAATTTGACCTGCTGTTATCCAATCTCACTCCTGAAACTTCATTTGCTGATAAGAGATATTTGTATGGGACTCTGTATCCCCCATTACTTAGTCATTTTATTTAGATCACCTTCACATATGTTTCATAGGCCCCTCAAATGGCTCTTAAATATAGCTGTTACTCCCTGTAATCTCTCCCTTACCCACTTTTTCCTCACCCTCCCCGTTTGATCCTCTCATTCTTGTCACTTGAGTTATCTGCTAAGATTTTACTGTTCTTTGATCTGAAGACCTCTTATTCATGCATGGTCAAAATACATAGTGCCAGCAGCTCAACTATGCAACATTCACATAGAATGCTAGCCCAGAATATAAATAATAGTTTGTCTTTGATTTGATATTCTATGCTGCATCTTTCTTGACATCTGGATTCTCCACATTAATTGACAATGCCATTTGACCTATATGTTAGCAACAGCTAAATACTTAATTTGATTCTTCAAAGTCACATACAAGTTTTAAATAGGGGGAGGAACAGATAGAAAGCAGCAGATCCTGCTGAGTTATGGCTATCTGCATTAACATTAGCTGCATATGCATAATTATTACTACCCATCAATCAGAACCTGGTACCTTATGAATCCTTGCACCTTTATCTTTTAATTTAATACAATATATTTTGATCAGATATTTTCCCCCTCCTATCTCTTCTCTTCCCAGTCCCTGACCATATTCCCTACATAACCAAATCCATGTTCATTCTCTTTCCTGAAGAATAAGTAAACTAAATATAAACAAAAAAGTACATAAAAAACAACACCAAAAAATAACTTTGCTTTTTGCAGGTCAGCTACTCCTGAGCATGAGACCTAACCTCGAGTATGGTTGGTATACTCAGTTTCACTCAACTGAAAAAAAAAATGCTTTTCCCTCTCCCAGAATATATCAGCTGCAAATATCTACTTGGTTAGGTGTGAGATTAAATGCTCAGTTTTTCTGATTCCTGCTAGGATATTGTCTGGCTTGAAAACTGAGCAGTTTTAAAGAATAGGTACTGGATCTTTCATTCATCTGCAGATGAGACTTGAAAATATGTTCTTGGCTATTTCTTTCTTTCTTTCTCTCTTTCTTTTTCTCTTTCTCTGTTACTGTCCAGCATTAACGTAAGAGAGAGGGTTATTCTGGGAAATGGAGTTAGAAAGAAAAGCAACAGTAAAAGAGAGTTTGGGAGAATACAGGATGGCCAAAGGTATACCTGTCCACGTGGACGGTTAAAAAATTAGACAGGAGTCATGAACGCTCAGCCATCTTCCATTTAATGCCCGTTTGTTACCAGTCAACAGTTAGAATAGGTGAAGTAAATCCCTCCCACAAGTTCATCAGCATGCCAGCCCAATCAGCAACTTCTTTTTGTCTCTTCAGGGGTGGGACTTCTGATGTAACTGGAACCAGTAATGACGCGTTGCAAATAGCAGGAGGCGGGCAGAGAGGTGTGGTTATGAGAGGCAGAGAGGCAGGCCTCAAACCAAGAGGGTTACACCAAGAGGGTTACATTTCTTTCTTTCTCTCTCTCTCTCTCTCTCTCTCTCTCTCTCTCTCTCTCTCTCTCTCTCTCTCTCTCTTTCTTTCTTTCTTTCTTTTGAAGCCTCCTGACAGCTCTGGATATTACTGATTATCATTGGTACCTTTTGGCTTGTGGATGTACCACTTTGTCATTTACTCCTCAACATACAGAAGGGTCATATAGATAATGCATTTCTTATTCTCTGAAGAAACAGGTTACATTTGAAGCAAACGCCTGCCAAATCAGTATGACCATAGTGTAAATTGAAAATGTCTGAAAATGTTTACATGTGAAGTCACATTTATAGTATTGAAAATTCAAACTTGGACTATTTCTTGTGGGGTAGCACACATGAGGGTAAAATAGATTGTAAAATCTAAGTAATACTTGGAAAGATAGGGCAAACAATAATCACATAGGTCTTAACTTTGCTTAATATTCTGAGCATAGCAAAGTTATCAACTAGAATTTTTAAGGATAAACAGACATTAAAAATGGCATATGTATATGGCCAATATTCTTTAAAAGAATAATGAATTCTATTGTATAAGTAACCTTTAGTCTCCAAATATAATTGTCATCTCAAAGACTTACTGCTGAAAAAACTTAGCCTAACTACTTCTTTCTGTTCGCTGGTTCAACTCAGCAATTCTGGCTCAAACTCATCTCTAAGCTGACTGATTCAGTCTTGCTTCTCTCAGCTTCTCACTGAAATGCTCTGTTTGGCCTCAAACTAAGTATAGCTCTTTGTTCTAATTGTCTGGTTCCTTCTTGCTCTCTATCCTCAACTGTCTCTGCTGACCTGCACTGAACTGCGTGAACTCAAAGAAACTCAACTTCACTGCATAGAAATCACTGCACCGATTCTAGAGTGACTCATTCCGTGCTTCTATTACAGGTTGCCTCTTTCCTTTGTTACTTCCTTAAGTGTCTGGAGTATCCTGTTTCTAACTCAGTCTGTCAAATCTTTGTCTGATTCTTGACTTTGTCTTCACTCAGTCATAGGCCACTTTCAAACATGGCAGCTTTCTTTTACAAACTAATTTTACTTTAAAGGCATGTACTAAGGGCACGTCTGTATTCTAGCCAGGGGGATTATAGGTGTATGGACTATTTGCATTCCAGCCTGATCATACAGAATCTGCCACAGTGGTGGATTAAAATATATCTACATTCTATAGACATATTTATCTTTGATTTAGAACAGATAAGTTTTTATGAGTTCATAAAATAATATCATTCATTAAAACCTGGGTTTAAAATATTACCATGTAGAAAAAAAAAAGAGTTTTCAAATTTTAACTTCAAAATATATGTATTTCAAGATTTAGTAGGGGGTATCATATTTTGTTTCCCAAGGGATTACAAGCAACAGAAAGCTCTACATATAATTTCACTAAACTAACAAATGTAAACTTATTCTTTTCACTCAAATACTTAACCTCTGATAGCCAAATATGAAATTTACCTCTGTTCTATTAAATAATTATGCTATGACTAGATTATCAACTATATTTATCAGCTAACTACCTGTTTATAAGAGTATTTTTGAAAGTGCCTTAATTTATGTCCTTATTTTTTAACATGAAATTCTCTGTGTCTTTCTTTTAATAAATTACTCCTGTAACAGTGGTTGTCTGACAGATCACTTTGCCTATGTCAGATATTCTATTTTGGAAAATCACAGATCATCTGTGATAAAAAGGCATATTCTACAAAGTTATATTCTATATTTCACATTCAACAAATTTCAAATGACTGGACCAGAGATGTTTAAATCTTCTGAACCAAGAAATTGTCTTCAATGTATTCATATGACCTTATGTACATGAATCAGTTGATTTTGTCACTTATTATTTATGGTTGGCCTCAAGCGTCTTGTCAGAAATGACAATGCATGTTTTACAATTAGGTCAGAGGACAGGAGAAGCTAGGGCAAGGCAGATCTTTTTCCATTGGCAATTAAAGCTGCTGGGTGCTTTCAATGCCTGTGGATACACAAAACTACTGTAATTGCGAGACCATTTGTAGAATTGCACATCCACTGAGACATTTTGACCTGCAGCAATGAACTACTAGGCTATACTTGAACTGTTTGTATCAGTTAATTAGAAAATGAATATGTGACTACACAGGTTATTTCAACACCCTGCACAAACATAGAAAGAATATTTTTACCTTTTATCAATCCTGCTTTTGTTTCTTATTGCCTTTTTAATAAAACTCAGACATGTGAATTTTTCAATGAAAAGAATATACTAAAAGAACAATTTTTCATATTTCCATTAGTAAATAGCAAGATAAGGTTATTTTGAGAGAGTTTGGTTTAATTAAACAAAGATACTATATGATACTTATCTATGCTGTTCAGGGGTGTATATGATTCTTATCTTCTTGATTTTCCTCTACATAATAGGGGAAGCTGACCTCCCTAACAAAGAGGGGATTGTTACCTATTTATTTATTTTTATCATAGATTCTTAAAATATAAATATATACTCATTAGCATGATATAAGATATGATTGAAAGATCAAATAGAACCATTCATTCATATACCAGAATACAGTCTGGATAAATATAGGATCTGAAGGTAAACATGACAAATAATGATTTTGGTTTCTCCTATTCAGAAAGGAGAAAGTGTTGGCATGGAAGCAAATGACAAGGGGTTGTATTGGAGTGGGTGGCTGAGAAATATCTTCGTAAGTATGAAGGAGTCATGAGCAGCAATGGACAGAAAATCTGAGATAGAGTAGAACAGGAAAGATACACCTATAAAATACACTACTTTCAACTCAAGCAGAAAAGAAAGAAAGGAGAATGGAAGTGGAAGCAGGCAGGGGGAGGGAAAGGAAGAAATGGTAGAAGGACTAAAAACCCTAGAAAACAATGTGGAGAGCTTTTGGCAAAACTGCCTCATTTGAAGTGTGGCTTTTGAGTTTTATTCTTCATGTCAAAGACAATATGTTTAAAAAAACTTTAAACAGGAAGATTTATATTGTGAAGTTTTGAATTTTACAGAGTAGTTCTAGAATTGTCCATAATATAGGAATTGTTCTGCAGAAAATAAAATAAAGACTGGTAGTGATGGTAAATGTTTCTGCCACTAACATGGATGAAAGCCTACAGTAGGTTCTGTCTCAGTAATTGTGTGAAAAGGAACCCACTGATTACCAAAAAATAATCCTAGGCAGGGTGTAGATTAAAGAACAAATTAAACATTGTTTCAAAAGGACAAATTTTGAGATTTTATATATATATATATATATACAATTATATATATAATTATATAATATAATTAATATATATAATATTATAATATAATATAATATAATTATATATATATACATATAATTATATAATTATATATATATACACAATTAAAATTTTAAAGGAACCATTTTCAAATATTTATCCAGAGATAAAAAGTAATATGTTCCTTACCTTCATGTATAACATAGTTTCTGGAAGGTAGTATTATAATAAATGCTGGCTAGCCAAAAGATGACTATATTTTCCTCTTATAACATTATCAAAATTTTTCTTGGCCATGGCATGCATATATATATATATATATATATATATATATATATATATATATATACATATTAATATATGTATGTATGTATATGTATATATATATATGTGTGTGTGTATGAATGATAAAATGAAAGAAAGATAGGAATTAACATCTTGCAATGATGAAGAGCAGATAATGCAATACTATATCCATTTTATATGCTTAATAAAAGTTAAATTTTAAATCAAGTCAACGAGTTATTATTGTCTAATGAAAAAATGACATCATAGAAAGAAAATCCTCTCTATTTACACTGCTATGAGTGTTTTTTAACTCCTTACATCAAAGTATCTTTCCTTAAACCTAGTTAGACTGAAGGGCATTCATGAGATTCCTTTTTCTGAATAGCAACATCAAGGCAGCTTGAGGGATTCAATAACAGGCTCCTTTTGATTGTCTTTATAAACAATATAGAGGTTTATAGCTCACAGAAGAATTGTTTATTAGAAATTTCAGAATAAATATATTTCCATAATTTTATTTTTAAGTAATAGATTTTATATCTTTATTCATAGTATGATTTATTGGATTTACTTGTAATAAATATTTAGAAAAACAATGAAAACAAAAGCAAATCAAATAAAAAACAAAACCAGAAGGCTGTCTCTGACCAGAAGGCAAGTTAACACTTAGTAGAAATCAGAAAGTTTAAACATTGTAACATTTAAAGAATGAGGCTTTTTAAGTTTTTCTACTGCTACATTTTAAATTGGTTCTTATTTCATATCAATGTTACCAGTTACATGATTATAGCCATTGTTTCTGGGAAGCAGTTTGGACAGTAGTTCTATTTCCTACCACATAGTCTATGTGTCATTAGTGTCAGTCTCCTCAGTGCTTTTAAAAATATCTCTTTCTAAGCATCTTTCCTCTACACATGAGTTGGAAGATCTGAGCTGGAACCAATTATTTCCATGGCTCACTAACTATTAGACAGCCCGATGCTACACATGTGTGAATTTTTCCGATGTAATGCTCCAGTGCAGAGTTATAGATGCAAGTTTGAAATTCTGGTACCACTACATTACAGTTAGAAAATGTTGAGCAACTGAGGCTCTTTCCATCATCTGTGAAGAGAAAATATGAGTTCTATCCTCATTGACCTGGTGCAGAATTAAACAAGCCAATACATTCTATAGAGTTAATGTTTTTCAAATTGTGGAGTAGGATATGTGGATGCCTTTTCTGTGTTATTTTGCCATGTTTTGGCTCTTTATAATTGAAAACAATTTAAATAAATTGCTATATGCCTGTATATGGTATTGCATTTTGACTAAATTCAATGTTTAAAGGAAGCACTAAGTTTAGAAGACATTTACACATTAAAAATAGAGTTTTCAGCATTATTAATTTCTGTACATATTGTTTGTATAAATTTGATTAGTATTTAAGTCACTATGATAACACATATATTCTATCATATGTTTCTCATATTTTACCCAATCTTCTGTCTTTAATGCCATCTTAATCTCTTATTATGTCCACACTCAATTCC
Source organism: Mastomys coucha (assembly GCF_008632895.1). NCBI lineage: Eukaryota > Metazoa > Chordata > Mammalia > Rodentia > Muridae > Mastomys > Mastomys coucha. The sequence goes on along the minus strand of NW_022196905.1, from coordinate 49,421,188 downwards.
TACTACCCTTTTAGGTGATTGTCTTCACAGTAAACAAATACTAAATAATTTTTGAGATAATTTTTTATTCTCTATTGTTTTAAGATACAGTCCATAAAGAACTAACATTTAAGATTCTTCTCGAAGAGTTTATAGTGAAATATATTAAAACTTGATACATTCATTATACTCATAAATATTTATTTATGTCATGAATGTTTTAACTTTTGTTTTGCATGTTTGGGTTTTGCTTAGGATGTAAGAGTATCTGTTTAAGGCATCAGACTTCTATACTTTTATATAAAGGTTTTTTTTTGTCATTTCTGAGATGGTTTTTAAAAGTTGTCACTGGGCTGACTAAATCTAGCTTCAACTCAAGAAATTCCAATAGACTAATAAATGTCACCCAAAAGCTCATACCCTGAACATTCATCAACTGGTGATGCTATTTTGGAATCTGGGTCCTAGGTTGAGGAAGTAGATCAATGGGGTCCTGCATTGGAAAGTGTTATGCTTTGTATATTCTTGACCCAGAGAGTGACACTATTTGAAGGTATGACCCTGTTGGAGTAGGTGTAGAATTGTTGCAGTAGGTGTAGACTTGTATGTGTGTCACAGGGTATAGACTTTAAGACTTGTATCCTAGCTTCTTGGAAGTCAATATTCTACTAGCAGCCTTCAGATAAAGATGTAGAACTCTCAGCTCTTCCTGCACTATTTCTGCCTAGATTCTGCCATACTCCCACCTTGATGATATTGGACTGAACCTCTGAACCTGTAAGCCAGCCCTAATTAAATGTTGTCCTTTATAAGACTTGTCTTGGTCATGGTGTCTGTTCACAGCCATACCTCAGTCCCTGCTACTAACTTCTGTATTAGTCAGGGTTCTCTAGAGTCACAGAACTTATGGATTTCTCTATATAGTAAAGGAATTTGTTATGATGACTTAGAGTCTGTAGTCAAACTATCCAACAATGGTCAGCTGTGAATGGGAAATCCAAAGATGTAGTAGTTGCTCAGTCCCATAAGGATAGTTGTTTCAGCTGGTCGTCTGTAGAAGTTGATCCAACAGATGTGCTGGCAAGTAAATGCAAGCAGGCAAAGAAGAGTAAATCTTCCTTCTGCCAATTCTCTTATTTAGGTCTCCAGCAGAAGTTGTCACCCAGATTAATGGTGTGTACCATCATACCTGTATCTGGGTCTTGATTTGTCCCAGACTGACCTTAAACTCAGAGATCTCCTTGTCTTAGTCTCCTGGGATTAAAGGCATGTATACCTTGCCTAAGCTTTTCATAGCTACTATGTCTCAAAATTTCAATGCCAAGATCCAGGTCAGAAACTTGTGTCTCCCAGCCTCAAGATCTGTATCACAGGTGAGTCCTCCAATTCTGGATTATAGTTCACTCCAGATATAGTCAAGCTGGCAACCAGGAATACCCATTACAGACAGCTATAATAGATTTGCAGTCTGTTATTTACTCTGTGCTTCATGTCATATATGAGCTGATGTAGAACACCTGCCTCAGGATTTTGTGGACATTGTATTCTGCATACTTTGTATTCAGCCCGCATGTGCTGAATACTCTAAAATCATGTGCCCTTCCTGCTTTAAGTTGTTCTCCGGTACTTTGGTTATAGATACTCAAAAGTACCTAACACAGAATCTTCTGAGACAAATTAATTAATCTCTTTAAACTCGCACTTTCTATTTCACCACTCTGAAGGGAGCTACAATATGTTCTTTGGAATACTTGGTAAGGACTCTATCATAGAATATATATCAATTTTGACCTTCATCTAAGGAAAATCTTGGAGCCCTCCTTCTGCATTTATTGTATTATTATATGGAATCTTAAAAATAACTTAAAACATCCTAGTTTTTGCGTCCATAATAGTTTCAAATATGTTGGTTTTATTTAAGTGAATGTATTATCAAATGCAAGGCCTGCATTTGAATGTCTGAATAAGGCAGATAACTGCTTATGATAACCAAGAAGGGAGTGAATAACTAATTGCATATTAGAACCTAAAGCCATAATCTCAGGTAAGGAACATTCTTAGTGTTTTATCTACTGATGTGATTTCTATCATTGTCTGCTTCATTCTCAGCCAAATGTAATAGGATAATGAAAGCCCAAATGAGGCCCAGGCATATCTTATGTGTTTCTTGTTCTTTGGAAGGATGGAGTAGGCTGGTTTGATACTATCTTTCTATTAACACTTCATATTTTTTAATGATGAATTCTGACAGAGTGAAGATGACAAAGAAAAGTGGTAATTGGATGAAAAATAATTCTAATGTTGATAGAAATGTATAAAGGGGAGTAAGAAATTGATAATTGGACTTGAAATCTTGTTATGATAGTGACAAGCCTTAAAGAGAAATAAGTTCCTCTGAAGACTTCTGTATACACTAAAAGAGTAATCATACCATAAAAGAATAAAGTACCTTTCAAAAGGACTGATCGAATATATATTTTGGGTGCCTATCATTGTGAAAACTGTCTCATAGTGGTCCAAAATAATTTATGGCTTACCCATTACAATCAAAAGCATGTTGTGATTCACAGTACAATAAATAGGAACAATTATGTTTCTCTTCCTGGAATACTTCAAGTATGATTATCTTAAATGAATATATTTCTAATAATAACATCAAAAGTTATAATTAAGGATAGTTTAACCAAGTCTTTTATAGTACTTCATGCATTGGGAAAATATTAGTTACAGGCCTCTCATAAGGTATGGTTCCTAGTTCTATAACCTCCTTTCCACCCCTAACTACATTAAATAACATACTACAATCAGTCATGTATTATAGTTAGGGTTATATGAAACAAAGTCATCAGTTAGGTACATAAATCAGTTTTCCTTTTCACCAATTGAAAAGACCAATGTAAATTTTCATAAGCTGAAATAATCAAACTTAACCATTGAGCAGACCTGGAAATTCAGATTATATTGCAGAACGTGATAGGTTCAAAATGAGATCTTCTATGGACAACAGTCCTTATTGCTTTCCATTCAGTAAATAGCTTAAGTGAAATTTAGCTATTGTTTTTACTCAAGGTCAAGGTCATATCAGACCACAACCAAGACTTTAATTTATCTTCTGCCTTCAAAGTGTACCATAAAATTGGGACTTGTATGCTGTTGCAGATTTGACCTGAACAAGCAAGTGTCAATCATACACTTGACTAAATCTTATTCTTTCCAATATATATCACTCATATATACTGCATGTTAGGTTCATTCCAAATGGCAATAACAAAGAAATAAGAAAGAAGCAGTACATTAATATATGGAACTTAAATTATCATTTGGACATAGTATAGGTTAGTCATTAAAATTCAGATACAATTTGTTCAGAATGAATGAGCCAATGATAATTGTAGGCTTTATAAATAGGAGACAAGTAAGATATGCCAGTTTGGGCTCTGAAAGAAATCATCTTGAATGACAAAGGCTTCAACAATTCATTTGTATTTCTTTCACTAGTAAGGAAAACTGACAGTAATTTATTCAAAGGAGAATGAAATCTATAAATCTAGTGGTAAAATATAGCATTTAAACAAACACAAAATATTTCAGAAAATTCATTATTAGGATCATTGTATTGTGCTCAAATACATTAACTCATTACATTTGCTTCCTATGGTGCCAGTAACATGTTTTATCTCTGATGATATACACAAATCACATGAGTCTATCCTCTGATAGATTCAGTAGTATGAACTACTGGATACAATAGTTGTCAATCAAAATGGCAGAAGGCATCTACATTTTGATGGCTTGTAGTTTTCTATAATGATTTCCATCTGTTGCAAAAAGAATTTCCTCGATGAGAGATAAGAACTACACTTATCTGTGGCTGTGAGAACAAATCTTTAGAATACAGTTATGGATTATGCTGGTTTAGTAAACAGTGGTTGTAGTTTCTCCTCCAAGATTCATGACTTCAATAGTCCCGAGAAGTTGGCTACAGTATGAAAATGGGAGAAATGCTCTTTTCCAGGGAAGAGCACACCAGTCTGTCATTGATCATCAAAGTGTCAGGCCTGAAAACATACAAACAAGTAACATTATTTGTGGAGAGCGGTAGAGCGGGAGAGGCATTCGCCTTGACAAGATGGCGCCTACATCCACTGTCAACTCCTGGTAAACAACTGTTTGCACATGTGCGTAGAGTGTAAAGGCGCCAAGTCACGGCCCGTTCCAGGGCGTCACATGGGGTGATGAGCAAACAGCCAATCATGGGCGGACACTCCGCGCTGTGGTGTATATAGGCAGTGCCGATTAGTGGCTCAGGGTCTTCCTCTTCATGATGCAATAAATGCTTGCTGCAGAAGGATCCTAGTGTCTGCGTGTCTTCTTGCTGGCGAGACGACTGCGCGAGCTACAATTATTCAGATTGAGCATATTATATTCATTATTTATGAATATATATATATATGTGTCACACTATATAGCAATAATTAGTGAAAAAGATATCATGAACTTGAAAGAGAACAAGGGAGCTCTATGGAAGGCTTTGGAGGGAGAGGAGGAAATGGGAAACGATACAACTATAATCTCAAATAAAATAAAAGAAATAATTTTTAAAAGTGTGACTCCATATAAATCTGTCAATTCTTCCTTTAAAATTTGGTGGAAGCATGGACCTTAAAAATGCCCACTTAAGATCAAATTCATTATAGTTGCTGCTTATTATGGATAAGTTTGGAATGGTTGGGTCATCATCCAGAAAGGTCCTGTTATAGTTTGGCATGATCTGATTAAAAACATGCTATGTCCAAAGCTTGCAATATGATGGTTAAGCATCTTAATGTGACTTAGAAGACTGTTTAAAAATTCACAAAACTCATGTTGTTTCCTGGCTTTAGTACCTAAAGCTGCATCTAAAAATCAAAGACTTGGTATGTTACATGTTTTTCTATAAGCCCTGTGCAAAGTTGTGCTCTTTGTTTTCCTTGGGAAAGTAGATGCTAAGTTGTCAACTAGAAATCTGCTCAGTATCATAAGCCCATCCTTTTAGCTGATTGATATAATTTTGCTGCTGTTCCTAGTTCTGAAGAGATTTATACCATGATTTTCTTGAAATCCAGCAAAATCTGTTCTCCAATTTCACAAAACTTTCATTACTCTTGCCACTCTTCTGGTCTCACATTAAATTTCACAGAAAGATCCTATCTGTCTTGTTTATGGAATATTATTAAGGCCAAACATAATATTAAGATACAGCACATATTCACCAAGTACATATTAACTTTGAAAGAAAATAGTAGCTTTGAATTGTAGAAATTCATTAATTTAAGTGTATATATATTTTTATGCAAGTTATATTCCTCTATAACTATTTCAGTTGCTTCTTCACAATTACTAGAAGAGATGTATCTTAGTACATATCTGTTGAAAATGCCAAGTGAGAATAATAATACAGTATTTCAGAGTTATATTCATGTATAAGTATTAAACTCAGTGATTGCAGAAACCAGTTTTGTTTTATTCTTCCACCTTCTTGTGGCCTACCATAGTACTTTTCACATCATGACTGGTACTACATTTTAGTAAGTACAGAGGTGAAACAATTAATTATAAAATGTACCACTAAGAAATAAACATAATAGAACAATTACTCATAGTGAGACATATTAAAAACCATTTGCACTTGCTATCATCAGAGAGAGCAAACCTTGGATTTGTGCTAGGAATCAGTGGGGCAATGTTAGATACAGTTCTGAAAATGAGAGGAGGATGATTTAATTAGCTTAGGGTCCAGGGTTTCTATTTCTCATATGCATGATAATTTCAATATGTGAGAATCATTGAGCACTATTTTATCATGTATTATAAATAATTCATGAATTTGCTTCAAATTCATTTAAATCAATCACTATTATATTTTTTAAAATGAAGTTGGAGTTAGAAATGCTTGTGCTTCTGGACCTTTGTGTTTGGAAGAAAAAAAAAACATTGAATAGTTTAAGTATTATGAAACACAAAGCAGCAAGAAGACTAGCATAGAATCCTGCCATGCTCACAAATCCCAGGTCCTATAAGCCATAATATTCTACAAGGATCTCAACTAATTGCACTTATCTATTATAAGACTCATAAATACAAGAGGCAATAGGATCCCTTTCAAAAGTTTGACACTGATTACAAACTGCTTTTTCTGACTCTTTTCCCCTTAACTCCATTTATTAGGTAGAAAGCAGGGAGGGTCTCACCTCTTGGTAAATGCCATTGTCCATTTGGGGAGAGAGTGAATTTCATTCAATTTTCTCTGACTATCTACCTGGCAGGTTCAGCTTCTGTATGCATCAATCCTGAGAGCACATCCTTGAACTAAGAACAGAGTGGAGAGCAAAAGAGGCCTTGAGAGAAGCAATACGAAGATTGTTCCCCCCTTAATGTCATTACAGTGAAAAACTGTATGTGATTTCTCGAACATTTCAGGCAAGCACAGTAGGGACAGCCAAAATGTTCAGAGCAGCAAGGTCTTTACTTGTTCAGATTCTTAAAATATGGTTTAACACACAATCTCATAAACCACTAAATGAGGGAAAACAGAGGGGGAAAATTCCTTTTGTATTCCCTTAAGAAAACACAGAGACAGATGGCCCAAATAAGAGGGTCCCTGGATAGATGAATCCTTAATAATGTTCTTTTGCCTTGACAAAGAAGACTATGTATTGAACTGTGTGATGACTTTGTTCTCCCAGGAGAAAGCACAACAGTAAGGAGAGAAAAATGCCTAAAAATGGCCACATCTCTGACAACACGGGTTATAACACTTCATTTTATCAAGTACAAAAAAGAACAATAAGATCTTGCCTGGCATATCTTGTGCTATCCTTACTCAGATATAAATCCCACAGACAAAAGTCCAAAATAGTGTGATTTCTATTTCTGTTTTTGCCCTATCTTTTATATAATGAGGGAAGAACAAAGAAATGTGTTTCACTCTGTCTCTAGGAAATGAATAATGGCAAAAACAGGATAGGAGAGCTGAAACAGCCCAAAGCAACAGAAAACTAAAATAAATGCAAAGTTCTACATCATTACCTAACACAGAATTGTTTCTGGTGACCCTGCATAATCTATCAGCAGCAAGAAGACTAGCATGGAATCATTCCATGCTCACAAATCCCAGGTCCTATAAACAATAATATTCGATGAAGATCGGAAGTAATTGCACTTATCTATTATACCATGCTAAATATAAGAGACAATGGGATCTGTTTCAAAAGCTTGACACCAGCTCCTTGTGGTACAGTGAAAATACTGTAAAGACAAAGAGTGTCAGACAATCCTGTATTTGATACACAATTCATTCTTCGAAGGATTTGATAAAACTAGAATCAGGCTGAGCAGTGGTGGCATGTGCCTTTAATCCTAGCAGTTGGGAGGTAGAGGCAGGTGGATTTCTGAGTTCAAGGCCAGCCTGATCTACAGAGTGAGTTCCAGGACAGCCAGAGCTATACAGAGAAACCCTGTCTTGAAAAACCAAAAAACAAACAAACAAACAAACAAAAAAACCCAAAAAACAAAAAACAAAAAAACCAAAACCAAAACAAAACAAAACAAAAAACTAGAACCATATAAGTTTTTTTTTTTGGCAAGATGCATTATTTTCTTCACATTTTTAATAGCCATCTCTTTCTGTTCAACCCTAGTTCAAATAAATACATCCCAACTAAATAAAAATTCCTTCTTGCACTGGTAAAGTTAATTGCAAAGTTGACAAGATTATGAACCTTCCTACGGAACAGAAGACCTGGGAAACATTACTAATTGCCTGTGTGATACCAATATTTGCCTATAATCTGAACAAATCACTTAGTTCTAACAGTTAGAGGGTCATGTGTGCAAACAAGGGAGATAAAAAAACATCATCATGGACGATAGTCCTTGTGAGAGAGAAAGCCTTTCTCTCAAAGATGGCATCCATGCAAAGACTTGAATCAAGCAAGATAGACAGAGCTCCTCTAGGATTCATAAGTAATCTCTCTCTCTCTCATGATCTTTCCTAAGAATTTAATCTCTACTTTGGTAACACTTCTATTAAATACTGCAGGCAAACTGTGCAGACAATATAATTGACAGGTATTATGTTACGACTCCTAATAATGGGAGCTGGTGTTTCTTTGGCTCATTTGCCTAGTCTTGGGACTCCTTTCCTATTATTAGGTTGCCTTGTGCAGCCATGATATGAGAATTTTTGCCTTACTATATGCCTTACTTTTCTTACTATATATAGTTTTTGATGTGTTGTCCATTGTCTCTTAGAGATCTGCTCCTCTTTGAAGGAAAAAAGGAAGGGAATTGGATCTCTTAGAGAGGGCAAGTGGGAAGATGCTGTAAGAAGTAGAGGCAAGAGAAACTGGTCAAAATGTGTTCTATGAGAGAATAATATATTTTCAATTTAAAAAAGAGTTTTGAATGAGTAACATGTATTAATTGTTTGCAATTCCTTCAAGCTTACCTTAATATTAATTAAATGACTATCTTATTCTAAGAAAAGTAGGAAATGATATATTTTTTAAATTCATGTGAAGATCCATAGCTATTAAAAATGGAATATTGAAAATGTGGTACATATATACAATGTAATATTATTAAGTCATTAAAAACAAAGACATCATGATTTTTGTAGGCAAATTGACGAAATTTGAGGATATAATCCTGAGTGAGGTAACCCAGACCTAAAAAATAAAAAAAGCCAAACAAACAAACAAACAAAAAAAAAACAAAACAAAAACAAAACAAAAAAACCCATGTATGGTATATTCTCACTTATAAGTGGCTATTAGCCATAAGATACAGGACACCTATGCTACACTCCACAAATCTAAAGAAACTAAACAAGGAAGGCACAAGGAAGGATGCTTGAATCTCACTTCCAAGGGTAAATAGTCATAGCAGGCAGCCACAGAGAGGGACATGAGTGGGGAAAGGTATGGGGAGGGCAATGGAGGGGAATCCAGAACAGGAAGGGGGATGGGCAGGAAAGATGGCCATGAGACAATCATGAGAATGAATGGTAATCTGCAACTGATTGGGGTGGGGAGGTGGGGGTGAGCTCAAGAACATGACAGAGACCAGAGACCTGGAATAAGAAGGTTTCCAAGAATCAATGGGGGTGACCTTAGCTATGATTCACAGCTCTGGGGATATGAAACCAGAAGAGGCCACCTCCTCCTGTAGCCAGGCAGGAGCCCCAGTGGGGTGATAGGGACACAAATTTCAACCTGAAATTTTATCCTGTCTACAAGAAATGCAGGGACAGGTGGATGGTTCAGAGACTGAGGGAATGGCCAACTAGTAACCAGCCCAATTTGAGGCCCATCACATCGGCAAGCACCAGTCCCTGACACTTCAATGATGCTTTATTATGGTGTAGTCAGGAGTCTAGCATGACTATCTTCTGAGAGGCTCCTCCAAGCTGCTGACTCAGACAGATGCACATACCCAGTGGGAAACAGTAGGTGCAGCTTGGGGGCTCTGATGGAAGAACAGTGATGAAAGAATAGTGGGGAAGATTATGGGGCCCAGAAGGGGACAAGAACTCCCCAGAAAGACCAATAGAGTCAACTAACATGGTCTCTTGGTGTTCTTAGAGACTGAACCACCAACCAAAGAGCATACACAAGCTGGACCTAGGCCCTCTCCCTTGTACATATGTAGCAGATGTGCAGCTTGGTCTTCATGTGAGTCTTGAAACATTGGAGCAGGGACTATCCCAAAAACTATTGCCTCTATGTAGGATATGTTTTACTAGCAGTGCTGCCTTTTCTGGCCTTAGCAGGAGAGGATGTGCCTAGCCTTACAAAGACTTGATATCTTAGTGTTAGAGCACAGGGCAGGGAGGGCAGTACCCAGTGTGCACTCTACCCTCTCAGAGGAGAAATGAAGTGGGGGATTGGGAAGGAATGTGGGAAGGAATGACCAGAAGGAGGGGGGAGGGAGCAGGTTGTAAAATAAACAAACAAACAACAAACAAACAGAAGTATCCTCAAGGAAATTTACTTCTTATAACATATATCACAGTGTGGTATTTTAAAAAGTTTCAAAATCTAAAGTATGTTATGTGGTTTGAATTTTCTACTCTCTGCACCCCCACCCCACCCCACTTGGCTTACTTCCTGTATTCATTCCTTTCAATGTTTTGTCTCCTCCTTCGAACATGGAAGTCGTCTTACCTTCTGAGGTGTACAGAAGAGGTTTTGCACCCGCAGAGATGTTGGCTGCTCTCTCACTAAGAAACAAGGTTTCATAATGAGAGCACATAATGTGCAGGATCCCTCAAGGCAGAATACTAAGAGACGAGCTTCTCAACTCTGCATGTGAAATGACTCACTGATTAGTCTTTCTAAATGTAAGAAGGCGAGAGATGGAAGAACCCAGGCTGCTTACATGATATTTTGTGTCTTTTGAGAGTGTTATATAAAACTTTGCTACTTCAAGGAAAATACCACTCTGTAAGAATCTGGTAGGATAAACTGTTACTTAAGCGGGTTCCTACAGCTGCAGACTGATTAAAACCCAGCAGGTAAAGCTATAATAAACAAATACCACCTGATGGTGGAACAGGTGTCCATGTCCTCATTTAGAAACCAAAGGAAATAAAGGGATGCAGAGGAGCCAGGGAGAACCATAGCTTGGATTACCAGGAGCCTGGCATTCAGTAACTCAAGGCTGTGTGTCCTTGAACTTAATGCTATGGGTTTTGACGTGCCAGGTTAGTTGATGCCGCCTCCAGGATTAAACTTCAGTACAATTAAGATGTCTATCTTCTCCTGGTAGGATTCCTCACACTCTGTGCTAGCTTTTATTTTTCTTTCCTTGTTTTATTGTTGACCTCTCTTCGCCCTGCAGTACTTAAAAATCAATTATCAGATACCAGTTAAGGAAACACATTCCTTTTATTTTCAAAAAATAGAAAGAAAGAAAAGAAAGAAAAAAAAAGAAAGAAAAACCAAAACCTACAGAATAAGGAATAGAATCTGCAAAGCAATGTAAGGACATTAACACGTGACTTCTAAGTAAAATTGTTCACATAATTACTTGAGTCTCTTCTTTTCCCAGCTTGTTTTCAGCTTCTTTCATTATTCATAGCAATTTTAGCTCCATGTAGCATATGCTGAGACAAGGAAAAATGTCCCTGAACTGTTTCAGATGTGTAGTTTGCTCATGTCTGTTTAAGCAGTACAGAATTATGATGGTCTTCAATTTAGGACAGTAAATCCCAGAGGGTCAAGATATTTTAAGTCTGTTTTCTTAATATCTTTCTATCTATCTGTCTATCTATCTAACTATCTATCTATCTATCTATCTATCTATCTATCTATCTATCTAGTCTATGTACCTACCTATATCTATGTATCTGTATACATGTATATACATACACACACACACACACACACACACACACACACACACACACATATATATATATATATATATATATATATATAGAGAGAGAGAGAGAGAGAGAGAGTTAGATATGTGGATATAGATATATAGATAAGAGATTGAGAGATAGAGAAGAAGTAGAAATAGAGAGACCTTTCTCTTAGATTTAAACTCAAAGTGAATCTAAATTAATTTTTTTGAAATTATAAAGTCAAGTAGAGCGTATGCAAGTTCTTGGGCTATTTCCAATAGTTATATAGTTATAACAGAAAATGCTATCATAGGAGATAAACAGTACACTGCAGAAATTATTGACGAGTTGCAAGAGGAGGTAAAAGGTATTGTGTAGCTTCTCTACTGCTCCAAACAAGATAAATTACACAGGAAAAACATTTAGGAGACTGCTGAGAAAGGTACTGCCTGTGCGCTCAGGTTCTGGGCCACAGACCTACCTGGTCTATATCATAGTTTCTTAACAAGGTTAAATGAAAATATGAATAAACTGCAGTATATACCATATTATTTTTATTGTTTGCTTTACTGTTCTTATTAGTAATCTCACTATGATAAACAAGAGCTAATTATTTTAAACAAGTCTTGCCTGGAGACAGGAGATGGCCAGTTCAAGCTCCATAGCCTTCACTGCTAGGAGTCTTAGCTAGGGTCATCCTTATGCGCAGAGAAACCAGGGAGTTTCTATTGCCCTGAATTTCTAGATCATTCTACACATGTCCCCTTGCCTCCTATCCAGTAGAATCTCCTAGTACTTTTTCCCTTCTTTCTTCCCCTAGTTCATCACTCCTGTTTCTATCCTCATGCCCTTCATCAATTTCTCTCCCTCAATATACTCCCTAATGTCTAATCTATTTTCCCTTCTCAGTGAGATTTAATCATCTCCCTTTAAACCCACTCCTGACACTCTTCATTATATTCTGCTATATTTGCAGGTAGAAGCCTAACAAATTTGTCTTCAGAGAAGATCCATTCAGCATCTGATGGAAACTCATGCAGAAACCCATAGTCAAATAGTAAGTGGAGCTTGGGAAATCCTGCGGAAAATCAGTCAACAGCCACAAGAAAACCTACAGAATCAAATAAGCTGAGCCCATAACAGCTTATAATGCCTGAACTGCCAACAAGAAAGAATACATGAGATGAACCTGAGCCTTCTGTACATATATAATGTTTGTGTAGCAGAGTCTTCATGTGGTACTCCTTAACGTAGTAACAGGGCTTGTCTCTGCCTCCATTGCCTGCCTTTGGATCCTTTTCCCTAACTCAGCTTTCTTTTCTAAACTCAATGAAGAAAATGGCTGAGTCTTACTTCAACTTATATGTCAAGACTGGCTGATAACCATGGGAGACCTCTCCTTTTCTGAGAAGAAGGGGAGGATGGATGGGTGTTGAGGGAGGTGAGAGAGGGGAATGGGAAGATGCAGAGGAAGCTACAATAGGATTAAAGTAAATAAATAACCTAATAAGAGCATTATAAAAGGAATACAAGGAAAAGAATGAACAAAGGTAAGAGATATGCATGAGGTGAATGGGGCTACAAGTTGTAATAAAGGTAAAGATAAAACATAAGGTAATAGGAGTCACAATGGCAAAGACTACTTCAAAGAGTAGATAGTACGAGCAGTGTGCATCAGACCAGGAACTTATTCCTGAATGCAAATAGAGGACTTAATTATCAGGGAATTGACACTGTACAAAGAGACTTCTCCCTTAGCTAGACTTTAGCACAAAGTAAACTAGTTAACTGCAAACTCAACTCTAGTCCTGAAAGAGATATTCTCTATTTTGTTCTTATTTCAACCTCTGAAGTATTTTTTCCTGCCATGGTCTCACAATTGAATATTTTTCAAGTTTTTGTATGTTAAACTTTACATTTGTAGTATCTATTAATTCTATTTATTATATTTGAACATATTTTTTTCTCAATGTAAAGTGTTATGTTATCTAACTTTTTGAGATATGTAAACTTGAGAAGTTTTAGAAACCCTTTAAAGTAATATAGAAACATAAGAAATATTAGAGAAAATCTCTCTCTTCTAAAGCATTTTTTATACTTCATCCTCCTTTTCTATAAGCCATTGATGGAAAACACTGGAAATTTATGCAACTTCTTTCTTTCTTTCTTTCTTTCTTTCTTTCTTTCTTTCTTTCTTTCTTTCTTTCTTTCTAAATTGATCCTGTTGAAAAAAATATTTCCAATTCACTTTGACTTCCACAGTAAATACTATGTAGAAAGACTAATCAATAGCTTGATGGCTAACCAGCTGTTCATGGCTTGAAAAGGAGTGTGTATCTGAGAGTATTTGTATACATCAGAAATCCCAGTAGTCAAGTGGCTGAGGTCAGAATAAGCTACATGTAAGAACATCCTTTCCTAAAATTAAATTTGAACAAGCCTGGCCACCTTTGGATCATACATAAAATTTTATGTTGAAAGAAGTTGGAAAGTTCTAGGGTTTTTTTTAATCCTTAAAATTAACTTTTTTCCCTTTTTAGTTACTTACCATTCTCTCTTGAAAGTAGAACACTGTGAAAGTCAGTTAACTGAGACCTTTAGGTCTTAAGTTCTTTTTAATCAAAGTTCTAATGAATATAGATATAGAAGATAGATTCAGGCTTGAAGACTTGTCTGTCTTGATATTATAATGATGTCTAACATGTTTTAAAATCCCTGTATTAGTGTTCTACATAATTCAAGATTTGGTTTTTTTCTCCCATACATGTCAATTTGAAAGTGGCACTTGACTGATTTTCTTGGTACCTACTAGGTACCTGAATTATTTTTTTCAAGATGAAGCAAAATACCTCCTTCCCAGTGGTTAGGGTTCAAAAAAGATAGCAGACTATAAAAGCTTTACAATATGTCTGTAGAAGATGATGTCCTTTAGTATGCTTTTGGAAATCCTGTAAACAAAGAAAGTAAGAAGGCTAGACTCACAGCTTGTAAAAGTCCCTGTCTTGTTATTCAACATATCCTGTAGCACAAGTGCCAATGTATTACTCTGAAGAAAGAGTGTACAAAAAAATAAGAAATGCAATGCAAAATGTGCTAAACTTTTGGCCAAGAGAATCAAGGAATCCAAAGTAAAACACCAGGAACAGGTTGCTAAAAGATATCTTTCTGTACCCCACTCCTCCTATTAAATGCATAAAGTCTTTTTCTTTAATTATTGTTGTATAGATATATGTAACAATCTACCCAACATCTCAAAGATGCTGAACATTAAAAAGTAAATAAATTTATTAGTATATATTTTATATGCATGTGACTTGAAGCATATATTTAATGGTGCTTCTATGCATATGTTCTAACCATTTGAGATCTCATGCCTGGGGAAGCCTGATTCTCTCCCTAGCTCTTCATCTAGGGGTAACCTTGTAAGATAGACTTTTAAAATATATTTGGTTTTTCTTTTGTTGTTTGTTAACCCTTAATCCTATTATTGGTTCAATTTGGCTGCAAATGAAATTTGTTTAAGATTTCTGATAGTTTCAGAAGGAGTCAGTGTGGAAGGAACTTCAAGCTTAACATCTGTTGCCATTGCCAACCTAAGTGATTATCTTAGAGAAGCGGGCTGTACAGAGTGACAAAGTATGATTTGAAAGGAGAAGTGTATTATCAAGGTGTTAAATTAACTATAAAGCAATCTTAGAGCTCCTAAATGTTTAGCATCCTTCTGCTGGATGTGAAAAGAAAGTGGATGCAATATGCTCAATATTTTCTTTTACTCTTTCTTTGTCTTTGGAGGTCATCAAAACAATTTCCATTTGCCTGTTTTCGTCCTCTCAGGTAGATGCCTTAGCAAATGCCTTGTAGGATTTTTTTTTTTTCTCTTTTTGGTGCTGGACATTTATGACATCCTGGACTTTCCAGTGCTGGAGGCTCTTTCTATAGCACATTTGCTAATTATGTTTAAATAGGAGTTTGTGCTTATAAAATAGCAAGTCTGAGTTTTCAGAGCAGAACAGTTAAAACGGCACTGATGTAAATGCAAGAAGAGTGAGGTTAAACTCAAAGCCTGCTCAGCCAAGTAGAACAGTGTGACAGAAAAGCAATTAATTCTTCCATATTTTCCAGGGGGCATAATTCTGGGTTTCCATATTGTTGGCCACCCTTAAGTACTTTCTGCCTTTAAAATGATTGCAATCCATCACTGACCAGTACCCTTTCAAACAGATAACTTCAGCAATTTAAATGCTGATGTATTATGCTTTGCAGTTCTTGTTCAGTGATGTACAACACAAAATTGATGTTTACCATTCTTTTGTTTGGATGTAGTACTAAGAGCAAGCTTGTCTGTAACCTTCCAGTCTATTGTGGATTTTTTTATGCATTTAAATAAATGTCACAAAATTAGGAGCAGAACTATCATATAATTATGTAAGATGTAGATAGAGTAAGGAGCCACAAAATTTAATCTGTTTCCTATCTTATAATATCCACTTAGCTTAGTTATTTAGACTTCTTTGCATCATAGTTTGACTATTATTAAAAGGGAAAATTGAATGCTTTCTTATTTGTGTGAGTTCCTCTAAATGGACCAACTCAGATTATTATTATATATTTCTTTTTATTTTGTTTTTATTGAAATTTGCCTTCATGTTCTAAAATAGTCAAATCTCAAATATACAGATCAATGACTTTCTAAATATTCAGGACCATGTGCAGCTACCAAGCAGATCAAAGCTAAGGCTTACCCTCAACAAGTTTCTTGGTTTCCCCACTGTGTCTGTGGTTTTAATTCCTGTCTAGACTTGTGAGATTACAGCATCATTATTCCTGCTTTTGAACTTTATGGAAATCAAAGTATCAGATTGTGTTAGCATGTCAGTCTCCTTTTGTTCACTAGTGTATTTGTAAATGTCACCTACTGTGGTCATGAGAAACAAGGTTTCTTTTAGTTATATAATAAAATTTAATTCCTTCAGAGTTTCAAACAATGTATTTTGATTACACCCACCAACTCCTCCCTGATTTATCCTTTGCAAACTTCCCTACCAACCTAACCTGGAAGAGTCTCTTCATCCTCCTCTTCCTCCACCTTCTTGTTCTTAATTTTGGAAGAGAATACTTCTGATGTCCATGTGTCTAACACTATCAAGTGTGCTCATGACAGAGCTAATTTCTACACTCAGTGCATTGTATACACTGCAGCTGTTACAGCTGCTTAAACCACTAAGAATTTTTTTCTGAGACCTGTGATAATCATTTAAAAATTATTTCAGGAGTTTTGGAGAAATTTAGATATGATTTTAAATTGTATATACTACTAAACATCTGTACTGGCTGACTTTGTGTGTCAACTGGAGACTAGCTGGAGTTATAACAGAGAAAGGAGACTTCCTTGAGGAAATTCCTCCATGAGGTCTAGCTGTATGGCATTTTCTCAATTAATGATCAAGGATAGAAGGACCTAGCCCATTGAAGGTGCTGCCATCCCTAGGCTAGTATTCTTGGGTTCAATAAGAAAGCAGGCTCAGCAAGCCAGGGGGAAAAAGCCACAAAGCAGCTCCATTGCCTCTACATTAGCTCCTGCTTCCAAGTTCCTACCCTGTGTGAGTTCCTGTCCTGACTTCCTTTGGTGAAAAACAGCAATGTGGAAGTGTAAGCTGAATAAACCCTTTCCTTTCCAACTTGTCATGATGTTTTGTGCAGGAATATAACCCCCGACTAAGACACCATCCCATAACCAAAGAGTTTAGTGATGACTCAACTGAGTATGCAAAGGATAATTAGATGAGAGGCAACCAAGGAGCTCATGGTGTTGATAATACATAGAAAAGATGGAGCATTTGATAGAGGTCAGAGAGTAGCATTGTACCACCATAGTTCTGAAAATTTCGCCTCCCCTAAGATTCATCAAAAAAGGTAAATACACATCAAGTAATTAATTGATATATTTTCATTTTTTTAGTAGACAGCTAAGAAGGCATGTACTAAAAAGGACTAAGAAGGTAGCATTACTAAAGAAGACAAGTTTTCCCCACAAATTCTGTACCCCCTTTCCCCTAGCATATTTTGCAGGCAAGACGGATTGTAGGTCAAAGTTTTTCATGCTTGGTTTGTATGTACATTTCTCTTTTAATAGCCTGCTGAGTGCCTTCCCACACAGCAGGGACAGAGGAGCATTTCTATCCTTTCTTTCCCTGCAGGGACAGAGGAGCATTTCTATCCTTTCT
>NW_022196905.1:49394457-49403577 GCF_008632895.1 Mastomys coucha | reverse complement strand
AGAGGAGCATTTCTATCCTTTCTTTCCCTGCAGGGACAGAGGAGCATTTCTATCCTTTCTTTCCCTGCTTTGGCTGTTTCCTTTTCTACCTGAAAGTTCTTGAATAGATTTGTTATAGCCTGTATGTCCTTCCTGCTAAAACTGAAGACACCATGACATTAGAATTAAGAGACAACGCAAGAGCCCAAGTTTGAAGAACAGATTTTTCAAATCTATGCTCTCCATTGATTTTTAAGGAAATAAGTCCAACTACCTTACCAGAAGAAACTAGAAACTGTATCTAATTCCAAATCAAATATTTATAGTTTTTTATGACCTTTTTCTTATATTTTTGGTTGTAAGCCTATTCTTTAAGAGCTGAGCCCTCTCTCCAGCCCAACTTTTTTCTTTTTCTTTCTTTCTTTCTTTTTTTTTTTTTCGAGACAGGGTTTCTCTGTATAGCCCTGGCTGTCCTAGAACTCACTCTGTAGACCAGGCTGGCCTCGAAATCAGAAATCCGCCTGCCTCTGCCTCCCAAGTGCTGGGATTAAAGGCGTGTGCCACCACTGCCAGGCAGACCTTTTTCTAAGAGGCAATATTAAACATGATGAAGTAGAATTAAAAGTCACAGTTTCTCGAACTTGTAAATTTTGAAAAAAGTTGGCATATGATCAGCAAATGTAAAGTTTTATCATGACGCAAAAGAGAAGGGCAACTTTATGGAATATAATACTGACCATGAAAGTTAGGAGCTGAGCAAGAAATGGACCTTAGAACTGCTGATTAGTTATGTTGGTATTGTGCCTCTTCTTTTGGATTTTAGATATACAATAGATAAGTGGAAAAATCCAGGGAAAGTATATTAAAGAAGTATACAAAAACTTCTATTATGTTTTACTCCTCATTTCTCTTTTCCTTTGAAGTTCCTAAAATTGGCACTGTTTTTATTTCTATTCATATAAAACCAGTAAGTGCCACCTTTAATAACTCAGTGAAATGTAATCCAAACCTAGACACTTACTTCTAATGTCCTGGATGATTTTATTTTTACAACTTAACTTAAAATCATAAAAAAGCATTTTTTTTCTGATGTATGCAGTAGATAAGAACAGGATTTTGTGCCTTGAAGAATTAGCAATGTTAGCGTACACAGAGAAACAATAGCTCAGAAGTGGGCTTTGTTTTGTAGTTCTACAGCCCATATCCTTGGTACTTTTATCTGTAATAAATCTTTTTAGAAGACACAATTATAAGAGCGTGGAGAGTTAAAATAGTGTTATTTGCATTTCTATAATTTTCTCTTTTTAAAACAGCATTGTTCTTGAAACAAGAAAATTTGCAAATTAAATGTTGGGCTAACTTTAGTTTTATATCACAACTTAGCACTTTGACAGGCTATCAAACTTAAATTACTGAAATATTTGATTTAACAAGTGTGGTTTCTTTAGAAAAAAATCATCTCAACAATGGAATAAACTGAACATTAAATATGTCACATACTTGATATTTCAGTATCTATTTAAATTCTCATCAATATCTAATTGCAGCATTTCTCAGTGAATGTCTTCCTGTGTTTTTACTATGTCCTATGAATGTAAGGAAAAAAGTTCATATACTATAATACAAATATGCCAATATGTTTTAGCATTATAAAATTTCTAAGAGTCATAAAATTACTTTTTATATGTTAGTTGGTATAACTTTTATTATGCAAATAGTTTATGGAATTCTTCCTTGCAATTTTCTCAGATTTAACAATACATTTAATTCTTTCTTTCTACTTTACTGAATGTGAAATGATCATTTTTAATATTTTGTATACATCTATAACTCTTGGATATTTAATTCTACTTCCAATCTTTAAAAAGTCAGTTGTTCTATATCTTTCCAGTCCTTTACTAATTATTTCATGCCCCCTGGGAAGATTTTTCATTCTAGTCTCTTATAAAATTTAAATAGCCAGTGAATTCAAACTTAGCATAGTGATCCTTATCTCAACTTCATTTTTGCACTTTTCTAGGCATGTGGTAGTAGAATTTATTCTGAGATTATTTTCTTCCCTAAAAATGTCTTCTCTTGAGGTACCAGGGTGACAAAGGCCTAGATAGGAGGGTCTTATGCAAGCAGGGCATGGATAGTCAGGACAGTGATGCAGGACATACAGGCCAGTACACTGTCCTTCTTTAAATAAGCAAAATAGAGGAGGTGTGGGTATGTGTGTGTGTGTGTGTGTGTCTGTGTGTGTGTGTGTCTGTGTATACATACACATCATTTTTCTTGCCACAGCAAGTCCCTTAATCCCTTTTACACTTTGTTTTTTCTTAATATTTTATTTATTTATTTATTTACACTCCAGATTTTATTCCCCTCCTGGTCCTCAGCACCCAATACCTACTCCCTGCCCACCATCTCCACAAGGATGTCCTTACTCCCCATACCCCAACCACACCAGACTTCTAAACTCCCAGGGGTCTCTTGAGGGTTAGGTGCATCTTTTCTGACTGCACCCAGAACTGGTAGTCCTCTGTTGTATAAGTGTTGGGGGCTTCAAATCAGTGGTGCATGCTGCCTGGTTTGTGGTCCAGTGTTTGAGAAATCTCAGGGGCTGGGTTAATTGAGACTGCTGGTCCTCCTTACAGGGTGGCCCTCCTACTATGCTTCTTTCAGCTTTTCCCTAACTCAACCACAGGGGTCAGCAACTGCTGTTCATTGGTTAAGTGCAAATATCTGCATCTGACTCAGCTGCTTGTTGTGTCTTTTAGAGGACAGTCATGATAGGTCCCTTTTTGTGAGTACTCTATTGCCTCAGTAATATTATCAGGCCTTGGGGCCTCCCCTTGATCTGGAAATCACTTTGGACTTGTCAATGTACCTTCCTTTCCTCAGGCTCCTCTCTATGTCCATCTCTGCAGTTCTTTCACACAAGTACAATTATGGGTCATAGTTTTGAATATGGGTTGGCAACCTTCTCTTTACTTGATGCCCTGTCTTTCTGCTGGAAGTGGGCTCTATAACTTCCCTCCCCCTACAGTTATTTAAGCTCCCTCCCTTTGAATCCTGAGATTCTCTTACCTCCCAAGTTTCTGGTGCATTCTTGAAAGACCCCCTAACCTCCTGCCTTCTAGATTGCCTCTTTCCATTCTTTCTGTTGGCCCTCAGGGCTTCGTTCCTTTTCCCTCACCCAATACCAGATCTGGTTCCTCTCTCCCAACCCACCCATCCTTGTCCCCTTACCATCCAGGACCCTTCTTTCCTTCCTCCCCCAATGTGATTGCTTCCTTCTCCCTCTGAAGTAGGACTGAGGTGTTCTCACTTAGGACCTTCAGCTTGTTGACATTTTAAGTCCTGTGAACTGTATCTTGGATATTCTGTAGTTTTTTGGGTAATATCTACTTATTAGTAAGTACATACCATGCATGTACTTTTGGTTCTGAATTACCTCACTCAGGATGATATTTTTTAGTTCCATCCATTTTCCTGCAAAACTTAGGATGTCTTTATTCTTAATAACTGAGTAGTATTCCATTGTGTAAGTGAACCACATTTTCTGTATCCATTCTTCTATCATGGGACATCTGGGTTGTTTCTAGCTTCTGGCTATTACAAACAAGGCAGCTATGAACATAGAGGAACACGTGACCCTGTGGCATGGTGGGTCATCAATTCCCAAGAGTGGTATTGCTGGGTCTTCAGGTAGATTTTGATTTTCTGAGGAAATTCCAGATAGATTTACAGAGAAGTTGTACCATCTTGCAATCCCACCTGATAGAGCACACATCTCCTGCGGGTGCAGCTGTGAGAGGTTGTGACTGAAACAGGAGCCAAAGACTCAGGAGTTATAGCTGAACTCCTTCCAGCCCCTGCAGGCAGAAACTGCCCACTGGGGCTCCAGGGTTCTTGGCCTATTACTCAACGGAGCCTAAGTTGCCTGAACAGACCACTGCCCTTCACAGATGTGGGGTTAGTGAAGATGTTTTTTCCCAATCTGTAGGTTACTGATTTATCTTATGGATTATGTCCTTTGCCTTACAGAAGCTTTCCAGTTTCACGAGGTCTCATTTATCAATTCTTGATCTTACAGTCTGAGCTTTTGGAGTTCTGTTTAGGGAATTTTCCTCTGCGCCAATGAGTTCTAGGCTTTTTCCAACTTTCTCTTCTATTATATTTGGTGTATCTGGTTTTATGTTGAGGTCCTTGATCAACTTGTGCTTGAGCTTTGTGCAAGGTGACAAATATGGGTCTATTTCCATTTTTCTACGTAAAGGTAGCCAGTTAGACTAGCACCATTTACTGAAGATGCTTTCTTTTTTCCATTGTATATTTTTGGCTTCCTTGTCAATGATCAAGCATACCTTGTATTGTATGATGGCATAAGGGTGTAGTTTCATATCTGGGTCTTTCCATTGATCAACTTGTCTGTGTCTGTACCAATACCATGCAGTTTTTATCACTATTGTTTTGTCCTAAAGCTTGAAGTCAGGGGTGGTGATTCCTTAAGCCATTTTTTTTTTAAATATTGTTAAGAATTGTTTGTGGTATTCTTGGTTTTTTTTGACTTTCCAGTTGAATTTGAGAATCATTCTTTCCATAGTTTTGAAGAATTGTGTTGGGATTTTGATGGGGATTGCATTGAATCTGTAGATTACCTATGGTAGGACAGCCATTTTTACTGTATTAATCTGTCAGTCCATGAGCATGGGAGATCTTTCCATTTTCTGAGATCTTCTTCGATTTCTTTCTTGATAGACTTGAAGTTATTGTCATACAGGTCTTTCACTTGTTTGGTAAAAGTTACTCCAAGATATTTTATATGGTTTGTGGCTATTGTGAAGGAAGTTGTTTCCCTAATTTCTTTCCTAGCCTGTTTATCATTTGTATAATGAAGGTTACTGATTTATTTGAGGTAATTTTACATATGGCCACTTTGCTGAAGTTGTTTATCAGCTGGAGAAGTTCCCTGGTAGTTTTTTTTTGGATTGCTTATGTATACTATTATAGCATCTGCAAATAGTGATACCTTTATTTCTTCTGTGCCAATTTGTATGTCCTTGATTTCTTTTTGTTGTCTTATTGTTCTAGCTAGCACTTTGAGTACTATACTGAATAGATATGGGGAGAGTGTGCATCCTTGCCTTGCCCCTGATTTTAGTGGGATTATTTTAAGTATCTCTCCCTTTAATTTGATATTGGGTATCGGTTTGTAGTAAATTGCTTTTATTTTGTTTAGATATGGGCCTTGAATTCCTGATCTTTCAAATACTTTTAACATGAAGGGGTGTTGTATTTTTCAAATGCTTTTCTGCATCTAAAGTAATGATCATGTGATTTTTTTTCTTTGAGGTTGTTTATATAGTGGACACTTTTAAGACACATACGATTAAGTGGTAGACAGTATGGAAGAAGTCTAGATAATGAATTGAAAGTTGTATGAGTTAACCAGTGACTGTAGTGTCAGTCACAACTCTGAGTAGTTGATTGAGATAATAAAAGACAATGTAAAGGAGGACACAGATGAGTGATGTGGGGCTTATGCATGTTCCCTTCTGCAGGTGCAAATAATTCATCTTGCCATTTAGTCAGTGTCCTCAAGACATATTGTACTGCTGAAAAGGAGAACTCTGATTACAGGCTTGTTGTTCTTTGTGATTAAAGTACTGGTTTTCATTACTGATTAAAATGTAATTTTCCACAATCATTTAACCTCCCCAGTCATTTATCTCTACTGTAATTATGTAATAAACACTAAGCAGAAGCCTAGGCAAGTCCAGAATCCTTTCCCAAATAGTGCCCATTAACAATTTTTCTTTGGGTTTAAATATCAATTAAATCATGTTTGGTAACTCAGTATGCAACTAATAGAGATTTAAAATTGGTCATTGTGCATACCCAGCTCCATAAAAGTATACTCAAAAGAGCCTTCTTAATTATCATATTAAATATAACTATACCTAGCAAGCAAATAAGAAAAAGGGGTGGAAAATACTGGAAACTTAAAGATATACACTAAAATAATAAAATTAATTTTCTAGACTTAAAAGTAAAGAAAAAGTGATATTGATACATCAAGAATCAAGGGAGGCAAAAGAAATTAATACATATATTTAGATAATACGAAATATAATGATTTGATTAGTCAATGAATAGTATTTCCCCATTATTTAGTAGATTATAAAATATATTTGATGCTTGTAGTAAAAAATTGCAGTGCTTGCTTGGTGTAGAGGAAATAGTGACTACTGACAGAATATCTGCACAAGACCACATCTGTTAGAACTTCAAATGTAGATTAGAAGGAGGCTTTCAAGGTGTCTCTCTTTCTAAGAAACACTTGATGGCTTTTGGGGAAAAGCAGAATCACTTTCCTTTAAAACTCTGTTATTTCAAGGCTATTTCCCATAACTTCTTGTATGAGATGTAGTGTATCAGGTTTTAGATGAGGTACTTGTTTTATGTGGACTTGATGTTTGATCAGGGTAATAAATATGGATCTATTTGCATTTTTCTACATGTAGATATCCAGTTAGTCCAGTACCACTTCTTGAAGATACTTTCTTTTCCCACTGTATGGTTTTGACTTCCTTATAAAATCAAGTGTCCATAAGTGTGTAGATTTATTTCTGGGACTTCAATTTGATTCCATTGATCAACTTGTCTGGTTATGTACAAATATGGCAGTCTTATCACTATTACTCTGTATAAAAGCTTGAGATCAAGGATGGTGATTCCTTCCAAAGTTCTTTTAAAGTTTAAGATTGTTTTGGCTATCCTGTTTTTTTACGTTTGTTTATTTGTTTGTTTCATTTGAAGTTGATAATTGCTCATTCAAGTTTTTATAAAACTTGGGTTGGAATTTTAATGGGAAATGCAATGAATCTGTAGATTGCTGTTAGATGGACATTTTCACTGTTGATTCTTCCTATCCTTGAGCCTGGGAGCTTTTTCCATCTTTTTATGTCTTCATCGCCTTCTTTCTACAGGAGTTGGCTTGAGCGATTGGTTCAGGAGACAGCTTCCATAACAGTACACAGATAGCTCAGGTTCTAAGATCAACAATTGATAAGTGGGACCTCATGAAACTGAGAAGCTTCTGAAGGAAAAGAACACTCTCAATAGGGAATAATAGCAGCCTGCATATTGAGAAAGGATCTTCATGATCCCTACACCTGACAGAGGGTTAGCATCCAAAACTTATAAAGAACACAGACAGGCACACGCTAACAACTCAAATAGTCCAATTTAAAAATGGGGTACATAGATAATTTCAGAATTCTCAATAGCGGGAACTCAAATGTCTGAAAATCACTTAAAGATATGTCACAATCCTTAGTCACCAGGGGAATGCAAATCAAAACAACTCTGAGATTTCATGTTACACCAATCAGAATGGGTGAGATTAAAAAAGCAAAAACCAAAAAACAAATCCAAAAATCAAAAACTTAAAAAAAAAAAAAAAACCTCATGTAATAGCACATACTGTCAAGGATGTGGAGCAAGGTGGGCACACCACTGCTAGTAGGAGAACAAACTTGTACAAACGCTTGAAATCAATTTGATCAATTTGGCGATTCCTCAGAAAACTGAGAATAGTTCTACCTGAAGATCCAGCTACACCAATTCTCACATATATATTTAAAAGCTGCTCCACCATGCACCATCCCACAAAGACACTTGGTCAACTATGTTCATAGCAGCTTCATTTTTAATGAATGAAGAGTAATTTTCCTTAAATATCTGTTCTCTATGTTACCATGGGTGACCTCATACCATTGTACATATACGTAACAACTCTATTTGGTCTCAGTGATTTAAATGTGTGTGTGTGTGTGTGTGTGTGTGTGTGTGTGTGTGTGTGTGTGTAATTGCAGAAGGAGATTATGAAGTATAAAGGGATATGAAACTTGTTGTCCTGGGTGAATTTAGAGGGAGGCGCTTATGTTCTTGATACATTTTATACCAGTTTAATTTGTGTGTGTGTGTGTGTGTGTGTGTGTGTGTGTGTGTGTGTGTGTAGGTGTGTACTCATTTAGCTTAAGACAATGAAAACTGATAATTTTATTATTGTATAATTGTGTCATTAATATAAATGATAAAAATTACTTAAATTCACAGATATATCCATAAAAGTTTGCATTCCCTATCAACATTTGAGAGGCGTAAATTCATAGCACATAAAAAAATCTAAGAATTTTATCAAACTACATGATCCAATCAAAAAGTTTAGAAAACTTCACACCGACAGCTAAGTATACATTCCTGAACTTCGAGGTAACATTTTGATACTGTTAATGAAATATGTGTACAAAAGTATAACTATTTATACATTTGAATCAAAAACTATTATAAACATTTTATACTAATTAATTCATTTTAGATGCAATGTGAATTTATAATGCTTAATAATGATGTTCTACATTTTAATTTTGATTTTTCTAATCTTTAATCAAAACAAGTTCTTTAAAATAGATTTATTAGAAAATAACTATAAAATACCTGTAATCCTAGCAGTGGAGGCAGAGGGTTACAGTTCTGAGGCCTTTCTGAAATTCAATATAAGATCCCATCTTAAAAAAATGTAATGACATTCTAAATAAAATAACCAGGAACATAAATATTCTTCCTTCTCTATCTCTTTGCCACCTCTTAAAATAGTGAAGTGAAGGTGACTGCCAAATCTGCCCACATTTAACCACAGAAATTAGATTTATATAGAAATGAATAATATCCATTTACATCAAACATTTATATTATGAAACATATGGTCAGGTTAATCACAGCAATGTCCTTATTTCTTCATGTCTATTTTCTCTATGTATTAACATTCTCATTGTTGTAATGATGAAATAGCTTAAGGGAGGAAATGTTTAATTGGTTCAAAATATGAGGGCATGTGATCATATAATCCACCGTGGTAGGGAAATAAAAGCAGCAGATAATACAATGTAACATGAACATATCCCAGAACTCTTAACCTCCTCGTATCTTGGCAGAATAGGAATAAGGACACAGAAAATGTTACCATTCAGCATTCTTTGCCCTCTTTCTGTTTTTACTTATTTTGGTACCACAGCCTATGGAAATCTGCCAATTCCTTATATTCTTTTTTTTTTATTAGATATTTTCTTTATTTACATGTAAATTTCT
>NW_022196905.1:49369280-49393786 GCF_008632895.1 Mastomys coucha | reverse complement strand
CCCAGTGAAGGAGTTAGAGAAAGAACCAATGGAGCTGAGGGGTTTCCAGCCCCTTAGGACGAACAACATGAACTAACTAGTACCCTCAGAGCTCCCAGGGTCTCAACCACCAATTCCTTATAGTCTTACCTCCACAAATAAGTCTGTCCAGAAACTACCTCAAATGATACACTCAGAAATGTATCTCCATGATCATTTTAAATTCAATCAAGTTAATAACAAAGATTAACTTTTACTGTCACTAAAAATTATAAAATAATAATTATTGACCAATAATTTTGTGATCTCCATTTTTTAAAATATTGTCTGTTCAAGAATGATGCAATGTAGAAAGTGACTATATTTGTGTGTTCATGAATTCTGTTAGACTGTATCACACTAAAGTACTTACAAGGCACTATCTTGTAACCTTGCTAATTACTATGTTAAAAAACTTTATCTGATGTATCACTTCTGATCATTCCAAATGAGGAACAAACACTGATTTTCTGAAAATGTCTACTATGACATTAAGGAATGTATTACATTAAGTTCTATTGATGATAACATGAATAAATGTTGCTAATAACCAGACAGCTACAAACTAAGTGTTTTGTAATTTGGTTCTATGAAAAATAATGTTGACACTTTTTATTTGCAATGTTATCCCTCTGACAACAGGTATTTTAGATTTTCTATTCTATAACAATATGTCACTGTTACCAGCATGGGTTATGGGATAGAAAATATTTAGAGAAAGAATCCCTTCTAAAGTTAAATGCACATTCTCTCAGATACATATCCCATATTGTGCCACTAGGAAACTGCTGGGGGGAAGGGGAGAGATGCACGGGAGATCAGAGGCCATTCTGAGAGAGATGGTCTTATAGTCACACCCGATTGCAGTTTATGAATATAACGTACACAATAGAATGCTTGCATGAGTGTATGAAGGAAGACTAGCCTTGACTACAGTATGAAGTAAATCATATGAAGATTTGGTAGAATCAGGCTTCCTAGGAGAAAATCACAGAGCACATCCCTTTCTGTGCCAGTTAGATTTTAGGTTAGTCCTTCTCATCAGTTCAGTAAAAAGGCAAGGAGAACTGAGTCTGGAAGGTGGAAAGGAACCAGTTCGATGCCAGGCCCAGCGCCCTCAAAAGTGCCCCTTAGTGGAAGGCCAATAACTATTGGCATTGAGTCATCGATATAAGCACGGGCAGGGGCTGGGGAGAACCAATCTGTGTTTAGGATGAACTTAAATGTGATGAATAAGGAGGACCAACAGGAACTTTAAAAGGTCTGGGTATGGGCAGAGTTGAAGTTGGCGCACACCTTTAATCCCACCACTTGGGAGGCAGAGTCAGGCAGATTACTGAGTTCGAGGCTAGCCTGGTCTACAGAGTGAGTTCCAGGACACCCAGGGCTAAACAAATAAACCCTGTTTCGAAAGAAAACAAATAAAAAGAAAACAAACGTCATGAACAAAATACGTGGGCTGCAGATATCTATTCTGAAGTGAGTGGCTTGCAGACTGCCCAGCAAATGGAGTCTTGGGCATTGTACTAGTAGTCTCTTTGAAGTGAAAAGAACACCCCACCCCACCCCTTTTTTAGTGTTCTCTTTCAGGTTAGCAATCCTTAGACTGCAGGAAATTAGAATCTTATACAATCCGTTTGGGTTGGAATAAAAAGGGGCCATTTTAGCTCACAAGATGTAAAATATTCCTAAACTTTTTTGTCTGTACGTTCTTTCAAGTTGACCAGAAACCAATCGTGGTTACAATGAAGAATGTCGTTCTCTGTGATTAAATCTGAAGTGATCAAGAAATTCAGATATTTTTCAGAAGCAATCCTCAGACCTATTAATAGCCTTCAGGGTCTGGGTTAACCTTCTTCCATAGAATACTTTATTTAAATAAATAGCTCTCTTAATCAAATCGTAGCTTCCCTCAAAGAGCTCACTCCCTGAATGAACTCTATTTCTCTTAGGATTCTCTTTCCTACACACAAATGTAATTTCTTTGTAAGATGCCTCTGGCAACATTTTTATTCCTTTGCCTTAATGTACAGCCGTAGAGATGTCCTTTTCCCACCTCTGTGGTAATTGATTGCACACTGACCAGGTTCTAGTTGAGAAGTATTTTTTCCTCACAAAGTTGGCACTACTGTGCCATCATCCTTGTATCTGAGCCATCATTTTAACTGCACCATGGCTTACAAAGTTCCAGTCAGTAATAATTGCTCAAGTCTCTCCTAGTCCTAAACACATTAATCAGAAACCCTGCTCACAAAGGATTCCACTGAATATTCAAGCATAACAAACATAAAACATAGTTAATCTGACACTTTTATTTTCTGCCTTAAAGCTGGCTATGTCAAAACAAAGTCCAGGAACTTTAAGCCCTTCTTGAGATGGACCATTGAGGACCAGTTCTTGTAAATGGAAATTGTCGTAATAGCATAATTCTGTCTCTCTTTCTCTGTCTGTCTGTCTATCTCTCTGTCTCTGTCTCTTTGTCTCTGTCTCTCTGTCTCTGTCTCTCTCTGTCTCTCTCTGTCTCTCTCTGTCTCTCTCTCTCTCTCTCTCTCTCTCTCTCTCTCTCTCTCTTTCTCTCTTTCTCCCATCAGTCTGGTTTGGACCTCTCTCAGAAACTTTTTCCCAACAACTAAGATAAAACTTTTCTTCCTGCTACAGCTAAGCCTACATTTCCTGGTATATATGTAATGCAAACAGTAAGAAGGTTGGCTCCCTGCAACAATATGAAAAGATAAGCAGTTCAGCAAACTTTCTAAAGCAGAGACTAAGCAAGCATATCACCATAATGACAAAATTAAATTTAATTAAAAGATGATTTATTTTTCTTGTTGTTGCAGTGATTATTTAAGTTACTGTTGCAGGTAGGGGTGATTAATAATTTTGTTTGTGCTCTTGTCCAAGGGAGTATGAGCAGGCTTTGAAATACAAGCCTCCCCCACCACCTCACTTCTTTCTTTTTCTCCCCATTAGTATATTTTTTCTGCATTTAAGTAGATTCTGAATATGTATTGATTGTGTAATGTATTCTAGACAGTATGCTAAGACTATTTATGTACTGCTGTGTTAATCCGTCAAAACTTTGTGAAAATAGAAGCTTAGAGCTAGAGAAGTTCCATGCTGTATCTAAAAACACAGAGGTAAAAAGTACATGACAAGAATTTCAACTAAGGTCAATCTTCATCTTGGGTTACAACTTCATACTTATAAATGTTTAAGTGATATTATCACTTTGTACTTACAAACTAGTGACTGATTGTATCCCAATATTACACCTATAGCAAATATGTGGCTGTAGTGTGCTAACTTACTTCAATCACCAATTCCCTCTATCCATTTATCAAGTATAGTGATATAGCTATAATATCAATCTAATCATACTCTTTTATTTCTTTTGACATCCATTCATATAGCCTGATTGCTTCATCTAAAAGGTTAATCTCCTAATCAGTGATGCACATCTTTATGAATTGTTCCCAATGAAAGAAAATTATTTTTATTCATTGAGGACATGCACAGTGTTCAGTTACTGTGTGGTCGACCAGTTGGTACAAAAATGACTACAGTCTATTGAAACATAATATATTTGTTTTATATAAGCATAACTAGAGGCAATATGCAATAAACCAGAATTATGTTTTCTTATCACAATATCTGACTTAGATACAAAATTTAACACACAATAACTTGATTTTGTTTCAATGGATAGAAATTAAATTTCTACTGAGGAAATGACATAGAAATCTGAATTAGTCATGTAATGGACTCCACATGTGGGTCTCTATATCTTGGTATCTCTGGGACTTCTTTATATATCTGGAAGCAAATTTGTTGCTGTATTCTAACTAAAAAGCTTAGTCTATATCATTATTAAGAGTGATTAATCAGCTATTTACTGATTTATGTGTGTGTTTCTGTGTTTATAAACACCATGAATATGCAGTATCTAGTGGAGATCAGAAGAAAGTGAAAAGGGATTTTTATCTCCTATAACTGGATGGATTTATAGACAGAAGTGAACCTCCATGTAGATGTTGAGAACTGAACTTTGATCCAATGCAGAAGAAAAATGCTCCAAATTACTGAACCATTCTTCAAGCCCCAAGCTCCTATTCTCTTAAATACAAGGAAAACAAAATCTTGATTCAAAGAATTATTAGAAAACTTATATTGAGCTTCAACAAATCCTGTCACAATGGGATATGATCTTAAATCATCAAGATGATAAAAACATGAAAAAAATTTATTACATGGATGTTTCATATATAAGATAAGATACGGAGGGGCTACTACAAGAACTGGCATTATGAAACAGTCACACTATAATATTTCTCTTGTCTTTTAAACTAGTATTTTCCATTTAACTCCTTGCACTGCCTATATCTTGAAACATCAGTGATAACAACAGTGGAAAATGCTATCATTGTCAAAAATTGGTCTAACAGTTGTATTAGCCATTGGTTGTTATTATTAAGCAAAAAGCTCTTTAGATCATACTCATTACATTTTCCACCCCATTTTTAAAGCTAAAATCAAATGCAACTGTCAGTTTATATGAGCCTTAGGCATAATTACACACAATTCTGCTACTGCAGAAGGTCACCACATTTTTTTCCTGCCTAATAGTTCTCATTATTATATTCTGGATTCTGTTCAAATTTTTAAAAATAGTTTCATGGAGGAGTGACCCAAAGTGGAAAGCACATTTCACTTTACTAGTATGATTTTTTAAAAAACTATTTGTCTTTTCCCTTTAAGAAAAACTTTAATGTGTTGGCCCTGGATGGTAAAGAGGGATATTTATATCAGGCTACCTTGCAATTTCTGCATGGAGCTTCTCCATCATGGAGCAGGTAGCAAACAGATTTGCACCTCATGCATTTTCCCTCATAGCTCTGTTTAATTCAGCATATCAATTCACATTAATTACTGAAAGAGTTAGAAAGATTGGAAAGTTGACTGCACAGCACTTCTGAAGCTGGAAATTCCTTAGTCAGTAAAGGCATGCCTGAGATTGGTACATTAGGTTATCAAAGAAGTTTTATAAACCCGGGGACTGAGAGTAAGCAGAAACTCCATCTTCAAAGGTTGATACTTGCATGCCAATATGCTCTTAAAAGGATTTTGTTCACAGGTTAGTATAGATGCTGTTTTCTGGGCAGGCA
Source organism: Mastomys coucha (assembly GCF_008632895.1). NCBI lineage: Eukaryota > Metazoa > Chordata > Mammalia > Rodentia > Muridae > Mastomys > Mastomys coucha. Next base: position 49,388,606 of record NW_022196905.1, on the reverse strand, counting down.
ATTATTATTTTTACGTTGAAATGTTGGTAGGTGATGTGTTTAGTTTTGACTTAAGTTGGATTATTTGGAGTCCACAATCCTAAATTTTGTATGCAGCATTGCATCCTTTTAAAACAAACTCAGTAAAGACAGATTTAATATGGATTTGCACCTAAAGTCTGTCAGCATTCTTGAATATTTTATCAGAAGAACTAACAATAATAATTTCCCGAGTCCCAAGTTTATGCTGCCAGCTGAACAGAAATAACATATGAGAATGAGGCCTCTTTTTTTAAGAAGGGCAAAATCTAACTAATAATAAAAAGAAAAAAATGTGGTTCTATAAACCATGACATTTTCCAGAGATTGAATGACATATCCTTCATCCTCTGTGGTAGTACAGACTCATGCCTCTTCTAATTGGTTCTAGGAGTTTGTTTATGAAACACTAAGATTTTGAACACTAGATTTCAACTTGATGATCATTGTTCTTGTTGAGAACATCTCCCAGTAGAAATTCATACCCAGTGTTTAGGAAGAGGGTGTACCAAGATGGAAGTAGAACAATGAATACCACTGCCTCTGCCTCCCAAGTGCTGGAATTAAAGGTGTGCACCACCACTGCCCAGCCAGATCCTATTGTTGATGACAGATTCCATTAGAAACCTTGAAAAGTTATAAAACTATAACAATAGAAATCCTGTGTTACATGAGAGATTGATTGGAATTAAATTTTATTTCCGGGTCTGGAAAGATGTCTCAGTAATAAAGAGCATTGGATGCCATTTCAGAGGTCCTGATTTCAATTTCCAGCATCACATGTTGGCTCACCACCACTACAGAATGTGATTTCCCATGTGATCTGATGTGCTCTTCCAGTGTGCAGATGTACATGTAGGCATAACAACCACATAGATATAAAAATTAAAGTTAAAATTTTATTTGATAGTTTATACATGTCTAGAGTAACTGTTCTACAGTGGTACCAACATAATTTCTCACCTTTACAGCCTACTTGCCTGTGGCTTGTCTATCCATAATCTTATGAGTTTAAGAAAAGGAATCGATGACTGCTGGTAGGAACCATAACTCTCCCTAAATACCAGACAAGGGCATAAATACATGTGCTTATATTGGATATGTCCATTTATTTGTAAATTAAAGCCATCTGCAGCTCAGTTTCTCTTTAAAAGTAAGAGGAAAATATAAAAGACAACTCCAACAGTAACCGATAAGGGTTCTGAGTACAAGACTACCACCTCATTCTGAAGAGTTTGAAAATATGGATCCACTCAGGTGAGAATCCTGAAACTTCATGTTTCACAGTAAACCTGCTCTTTCTTCTATGTTTCATTCATGAATTAAATGATAAGTCTAAAACAGAGAGCAATATTTAAGAAATTCAATGTTTGAATTGATGAATGATGGGAAAGTCAAAGAGGGCAAATAATCACTGAGATCTAATAAGAGAGAATGAACTTTCAACTTAGGATACTAACTAGAGACTTAGAGGTAATGACTGTGTGTGTGTTTTCTATTCTGGCAAAAAGGTTCATTGATTAGTGCATATACCTACAATTGTATCACATGCTAATAATCTCACATTTTTATATATTTAGGAAGTATAAAATTCCTGATTGCTTTAACTTAGCTTCATCCTAATTCAAAGAGTGAACACTATCCCATCTTTATTTTAATTCATAGTAAGAATAAGTACTTCATTCTTCTTGTCCTTAGGAATTCTGTTTAAGTAAATGTGAATCACAGTGCAGTGACAGAGAAAGTTTCTGAAGAAAAAATTCTAAGTATTTGTCACCAAATAAGATTTGTATTCAAATATGTAGAACATTTATTTTATAATCACTGGGTAAAAATTCTTTCACAAGTATTAGTGCTTCAGTTGATGTTCTCTCTAGGGAAAGCCCTATAAAAAAAGAGCCTTTACTACATTTGTTTAAATGGTCCAGACTAGCAATTCATATAAAGACTATAAGTTCACATGAGAGCCTGAGAACCCAACAGCTACTCAGTCCAGCAGCCTGGAAACTAAAGGACAGAAGGAAAGCCAGCCGTTATAAGCTCATGTCTGAAGGCTGGAAAAGGTGTGTTTTAAATGTTGGCAAAGGATGGTAGCAGGAGAGTCAATGTGAACAGCAGAGACTATTCACTTAGAACCAAAAGGAATATAGGAAGGCAAGCTACAGCAGCTTTTCTCGTGGGCATCCTTGAAACTGGGATCTGGGTCACCTCAAGCAGGTGCTGCCTATTCTGAGGGTGTGTTTCCAGGAAATCCTAGTGCAGGCTTATCTAGAAGTGTGCCTCTAATTTATTCCACCTCAAATAAACGTGGCTTCTAAGGTTAATGACTGCAATCACCTTTATAAACTTAGTTATATGTCTTCATATGTCTTCCAAAATATTTCCCTTGCAATTATAAACAACAAATATTTATAAGTTTATATAAACACATTGTATACATTTATATAATCTATATTTTATATATTATATGTTGATATATTAATGTATAATATATATGCATATGTATGTACACATATATATACTTATGCATGTGATATATATATATATATATATATATATGTAATATATATTTCAGAATTACCCTCTGTTGCATGTTTCTTTGTTTTAATCAACAAATATATCTTTGGGAATGAAACTACAGGTTTTTCCCTGTTAATGTTCTAAACAGATGGAATGAGACAAATTATGTCTCCATGGCCGCCTTATTTCTCTGTTCTGAATTTTCCCATTTGTTTTCTTTCATCTGTTATGCAATAATGGGATTGCAGTGACAATGTGGCTGTGCAATTCGAGTAACCTAATAATTAAGGGCATAAGGGTAGAGTTTAAGACTTATTGTTACAAGCAAGCTGCCTGCAAAATAGACATTGTCCCAGAGCCTCAAATTGTTAGAGGGAAACTAATGCCCACAGGCTTTAAGTATCTTGGAAAATATAATGAAATGGGAGTGTGTGTGTGTGTGTGTGTGTGTGTGTGTGTGTGTGTAATCACACTTTTAAAATGCTGAGAAATTTTTCTGCATTGTTGACTTCTTTGTTCATTTTAATAATTATCATACTCTTCACTCTTCTACAATACAATTTTTAGTTGGTATGTCTTGCCTGGAGATCTGATGTTCTTCTAAATAACAGCTAAGAGTACATTTCATTGCACACTTAACTGTATAAAGTATATGTTTGCAGCTTAAAATTTTCTAGTATTGATTACATGCATAGAAATTTGCTTCTTAGCTTATAGATTTTAGCATGTGCTTCCAGCAATTAAATGTAAAATTTCTTTTTTTTTAAATGGAAGATTTCTATGTGGACTTATTTTTAAGGTTTTTGGAAAGGGAAATGTCAGAATAAATAATGACTTTAGGGGCTATCAATATGCACGCACATATTAGTGAGGGCAGAGTTATCTTTACTGAGATATCTCTAAAGAACAATTTCACAGGCTCACCTTCAGTGTCTATCATTTTCATGAAACAGGAGAATAGTGGATTTTAAAAAAGAGCTATAAGCATGATCCTGTTATGTTAATATATCAGGATATATTAAAGTACTTCATAAAATTTTTATATTCATAAAAACACATGGATAACTTCTGGAATGATATTTCTCAGTAAATGTATACAGCTGCTTTGTGTTGCCTCTGTCACAAGGTGTACAATGACATCTAAAATTAATTGACATTGCAAACCCTGGTAAAAAGACATTGACAGCTGGTATCTTGTCTGTATATGAAAATTGTGTGGGTATCTGCAGATATTCTCTTGCACACTACCCCAGATTCCCTCTACAAGGGATTTATATTGCTTTTTGTCTTTTTGTTGTTGTTGTCATGGTCGTATTAAAATGTCACTTCCCAAAGTACAGCATTAGGCAGAGAATGGCTTCCAGAAATGACATTTCAAAATGCTGATATATTAGCATTTGTATTTGATTCAGTTCACTATCTGTTCCCTCCTCTTCTCTCAAACTAGTGCATCCAAGCTAAAGTGCTTCCCAAACATAAATGCTAGACAGATGCTACATAAAATGTAAGTGGTAAAATGACCTACGTATTACCCAAAGAAAGTATTCCTTCTCTTGTGTTTCCAGTGCTGATACCTTAGAGTCATGATCACTGTGTGGTCAAGGAATGATTAATGCAGAGTAGAATGTGTGAGGAAAAATATCACCAATATTTCAGTGCTAAGTCATCACAGAAGGACGTTTAGGAAGTTACCCCACGTCCACATTGTATTTATCAGATTTAATTTTGAAACTTAACAGCTAGAACTCATGCAAATATGTCTCCCTTAGAATATATACACCTACAGAGACTCAGATAATGCTCCTGGTCCTACATTCTTCCTTTAAATTACCCGTATAGAGTGATTTTAACACACTATGACAAAAGCGTTGAGAACTTTTATAGGAAAATGTATATATTTCATAACTCTCATTGGCTTAACACATTAGAATACATACAAATAGAAGCCTTTCCTTGTCAGCATGAATGAACTGCTGCCTAGGAAATTATGCACATCTGAACAGACACAAGCTCCATCATGCTTTACCTAATGTGAAATGATCGAATCTGCCCCCTAGCCCCTTTCAACCACATGTAGAAATCAAAGCATTTATGGTTTTGCTAGAATTTCCATTTTAATTTTTCATTAACTAATTTAATTCAAGGTTCTCAGGCAGAGCCACTAAATTAATAAAAATAAAGGCCTTCAGACTAAAAGGGGTCTAAAAGATCAAAAGGAACTGAAACCCTGAGCAAGTAGCACACACCAACACCAGCCTCTTAAATCACAGCAGAGCTAAAAATGCTAATGTATTGATAAATATTTAAATTTAGCTTGTTGATGAAACTGTTGAAAACCCAGAGCAGAAAAAATTCTTCTCTTACTGTGGAAAACAAGCGATAAGCTGATAGTAATAGAGAAAGATGCTAAGAGGATTCCCAGACAGTGAAACTTACATGGTAGATAATTTATGGGCGGTAAAGGACATTAAGATGAACAAACATAATGCTGCAAAGAAAGATGGAACAAGAGCAGCTTGGAGCAATGTGGAAGAACACAGTCAGAGATGTCATAAGGAATGGTAACAAAGTTTTTGTGTGTTGTAGGCTGCAATGTGATGCTTCATAGATAATTTGTAAATATCTATGATACTTACATATCGTAGATAAAATTCAATGTAAAAACCAAACACCATAAGAACTAATGGATAACATTAACAGGTTATAGTGCATCTCCATTCAATGGTATATTAGTGTTTTAAAACATTTACAAGTCTGCAATGCTCTTGATCTGCCCTTATTATGTTAACCTGCGAAATCCACCCAACCAAAACAGCAAAGGAAGGCAAAAAATGTTGTTTTTACTATGATGGCATGATGGCAGTTTTCTTTCTCTTCCCAAAATGACCACCACTTGTATTTTCTTTACTGCCATTGCAAACAATTCCTTGTCACGATACTGCAATGTCAAATTATACTACATAATAGTTCCTATTATAACTACTTTTATTATAGTTATAATATGTTACACGTTTTAAAAAGCAAATCATTCATATTAAATGAAACAGACCTAAGAATTCAATTTCTCTGTGGGACAGTGGGCAGTTCTGACAGCTGGAGTCCAGTAGAGCAGCTAGAACCCCGGACACCCACTGAGCAAAGTAAATTTGTCATAGGGATGGTAGGAGTTCAGTTGTAGCTCCTGAGACCAATGGCTCAGATTTCAGCCCAAACCCCTCACAGCTGCCCCTGCAGGAAATGTGTGCTCTATCAGGCAGACACTGCCTCAAGCTCCCAGCATTCTAGCTAGACCTTATACCCAGTCATCTGACCACAAGACAGGCATGCCACACCCCGTACAATAAAAGGGGTGGTTTGCCCCCTCCTCACTCTCTTACTTCCTCTCTTACTCTTGTTCTCTTGCTCCCTCACTCTCTTACTCTCCTTTTATTCTCCTCACTCTCTCTCTTTCTCTCAACTCTGCCCTTTTTTCTCTTCTCTGGCTTTCTCCCTCTCCTTTCTTTCTCTCTCTCTCCTTTGCTTCTCCCTACTCAACCAGCGTATTTCTCCTTCCTACAATAAAATAACTCATTTATGCATTACCTCCTTTTTAATTAAGGCACTGTGCAGCAAACAGGTCAGCACTGGGAAAGAGAGAGAGACCCAGGCCTCGAGGCCGTGCTGCAGCCTATCCCCAACCCCTGCCTGTGGAACATTTCTCTGTTTTCTCCTCTCAACTATAGGAAGATGTCTTAAAGATAGGAAAAGTAGTGAGAAGAAAAGGGTCTGAACAGCCAGCCATCTTAGTAATCACAAGCAGGAAGGGGATTGTATTGGTCTCCCCAGAGGAGTTGAAATCCTAGGCTTTCAGGTGACGGAGTTGGTTACATTGCAGAGGATTTTGTTCTCTTGAGTTTGGTCACAGGGAAATTCTCCTTCTGACATTTTTTTTCCTGCAGGAAACAAACCTTAAAATATTTAAATTCTGTTCCAAATTGAGAATTCTGGAACACATCTTTCTACTACTCATATTACGTGCCTAATTAAAATCCCAGTATGTTATTTGTATAAACATGACCTAAATTTCAGTATGCTTTTTACATTTTTAATGAAGGACAGACTTTTAATGCCTGTCTCCAAATAGTTTTTGGCTTTGGGAAGAAGAAAAAAATGATAACAAGAACCAATAACACATATCTTAGTTGTGAAGCTAAAACTTACAACCAGATAAAACATAGTCAAGGTTATATTTGACAAGGACAATGAAGATTAATGAATTATGTATTCTAAGGTGTTCACTAGATTTTATAGGTAATGGTTTATCTTCCTGGACCAGAATATTCATTCATGATTAAGAATTATGTAATAAAAATTAGCACATTGATACTGAAAAATGTTAATGAATAGATGTCAGAATACTGATTATTAATGATTTCATGGGTCACTCCAGAATAGGTCAGCTAGAGGACAGAGGGAGACATTTGGCTCCTTTGAAAAGACTTGAAAACATTATTCATAATAAATATCAGTGTTGGATGCAGAAAGGGATCTGGGGAGTAGAGGGGAAGGGCAGGGGAATGGGAAGCAGGGGGATCAGGTGTAGGTGAAGAACGAAAGAAAGGATTGGAATCAGCAGTAGGATTATCTCTATAAAGTACCAGAGACCCCGATAGAGATGGTCAAAGGGAGTTTATGGGGAAATGCCACACCCACTCGTTTACTCCAGTTATGTCTACAATATCCTGGTAAAAGCTTGATTAAGGACAAGAGGTGTTATGACCTCAAAGAGAATTTGTGCTTCCTGGGTATTCAGTCAGTCATTGGCATCTCCTAACTCAGACATGTTCCAGATTAGTCTTTCCAATCGTCAACACGCCTTCTTATTTAGGCATAAAGGTACCCTAAGAAATGATTTGTAAATGGCTAAGATTGGGCATTGTTTCCTGGCCAGCCAGCACAACATTCTAACATATCCTAATTTAATTCCAAGCTGTCCTTACCTTGGAATTTCTCTCAAGGAATCTGCCTTATCAGACAGGTTGTCCTCAGAGTTAGCAACAGAGGTCAGGCACATAGTTAGAATTCTTAGGGCAGTCCCACAGAAGACAGAACTCTTTTACATACTAGAGAAAAACTGAAGGGCTTCCCTCACTTAAGGGCATTCTCAGGAACTACTAGATTGGAACTTCCTGGTGCTTGCCTCCAGCAGACCCAGAGAATTAGCATGGGAATACCAAAATAGCCCCAGCAGGGAGGGCACCACTGCTCTTCTGCCTGCTTCACACCTGGATACCTGATCTTACCAACCTTGATGTAAGCATCCCTTGCCTACATGATCTTACTGACCTTAATGTGACTGTCACCTGCCTACATGACTTTTGTCATTCACCCTGTTTTCTATATACCATATAAGCCTGGTTTTCACTTTGTGTGGGGGTTGGCACTCAGACTAGAGCTAGAACTTAGAAGAACTAGGACTTAGATTCATGCAGTCTGCAGCCCCACCCCCACCCCTGGGCCCGGAGGGTGCAGCACCAGTCCAGAGGAGATGGCTGCTGCTTTAGATCCAGTGTGTTTCAGATGGCCTCAGATGTACCTTAACTGCTGAGCTGCTAGATTTATCATTTCTCTTTTGCAATGACTGTAGAAATCTCATGCCATTTTTAAGAAATACATTCAGATTCAGCAGACCCTTGTGTCGACTCTGTCTGTCGTTCGCCGAATTGTTGCCCACCTGACCAGAACTCTCATCCCGAGGAAAACGAGGTCCCTGCAACGAACCCGGTCTATGGCAGGGAAAACCCTGCTTGAGACTTATAGCAATGGGGACATACAGCTCAAAGTGGCCATCTCCTGCTGCCAGGCAGAAAGGATAGTAGGAGGATAAAGACATGAACCCACACATAAAACCTTTGATCCAAATGTGTCCTGCCTACAAGATGAGTGGGGCAAAGATAACAAAGGCTGAGGGAATGGCCAAACAATGACTGACCCTAACTGATACTTTTCTTATGGGCAAGAACCAATTTTTGACACTATTAACAATACTTTCTTATGCTTGCAGACAGGATCTTAGCATAACTATCCTTTGAGAGGTTAACCCAGTAACCTATGGAACTACATCAGAGAACTACAGCCAAACATTAGATGGAGCTTGGGAGTCTTGTGGAAGAGTTGAGGAAAGGATGGAGAGAACTAAAGAAGACCATCAGAGTCAACTAATCTGACCATTGAGGGCCCCCAGAAACTGAGCCACTAATTTAACCAACTAAAGAGATAGCATGGGCTGGAACTAGGAACCCTTGTCCTTGGACATATCTAGAAGATGTGCAGGTTGGTCTTCGTGTCAGTCTCCCAAGAATTGGAGTGGAGGATGTCCTTTAATTTGTTGTCTGTCTGTGGATCCAGTGCCCCTAACTGAGGTGACTTGTTGAGCCTCAGTGGAAGTTGATGTGCCTATTCCTGCAGAGATTTGATGTGCCAAAGTGGGGCCATACCCAATGGTGGGAAGGCTGCCCCTTCTCAGAGGAGAAGGGGATAGGTTGATGTAGATAGACACTCAGGGAGGAAATTGGGAGGAGAAGAGAATGGAAATTGGGATGTAAAATGAATGAATTAATTAGTGCAAGAAATGAATATAGATGTAAAGGTACCCTTCGCTGTAAAGCTACCCTTCTCATATAAAGGTCAATTTCTCAGCATGATTAGCTCTGTGTTTGCCCACTTGGATGAGCATACTTTCCTTTTGTATCTATTCAAAAATAATAATTTAAGAAAACAAAAAACAGCTAAAGGAGAATCACTACTACACCTATTTATGTTCTGCCTAATCATGGAGTAATATACATAGGAGGCATTTTTCCCATACTATTAATTTATTGCTAATTATATACCTTTATGCCACAGTTGTAATATTTGCCTAGTGTTCAGATTTAATTTCTCATTTAAAATTAACTAGACTAACCTATGCCCAAATAGAAGGCACATAGGCTTCACCAATTTCCAACATAAATGGAAATGCTTAGTGTATATATTCTTATCCAAGAAGCTTAAAGTATACCTTGAAATTTGTCATAAAATATAGCCTATGGCACACCCCAGAATTAGAACAGACACTCCTGTGGTTTGAGTCTTTTTTCAAATAAATAGACTTAATTAATGGTTCCTAATTGAAATGGACTACAAGACCAAGGGAGCCAGGAAGGCATTAACATTTCATTGACTGAATATGACTGCCAGAGTATTAGCTTCAAATGGAATTATATATGAAGAAGAAGCAGAATAGTGAGACACCCAAGTCAGATATATAACTCAGAATCACATGATCATAATTTTAGGGCACATGCTCACAGTATAGGTTTTCTCATACAAAGGTTTTCATTGTGACTCCAAGGAAAATTCTTCATTTACATTTGAATAAATGCTTAGAAAATGGTATAATCCTACTTTAAAATCTACACAAATTTGTAAAGTTTAATTCATTTTATTAAAATGACCAAAGGGCATTACTGGAGCAAGAATGTGCCATCACTGACAAGATGCTTGAGGGAAACATTTGTGTATAGGGTGCTTTCAGAATGAGCCAGAGAATAAGAAAATATGCAAACTATAAATCCACACATTAGGACCAATCACCAATTCAACTTTCTATTCCTCTTCTGAGATTTTAATTTTAATTAGTTTTAAGTTCCCAGAAAAAAAAGGTTTAGGGCTTTCTTATATAATTCCTACCTGCATCAATGCACACACACCTGTCAATAACATCCTTCACAAACGTGTGAGTCATTTCTTTTTTTCTTTCTTTTCTTTTTTGTGACATATTGAGACAGTTTCTCTGTATAGCCCTGGCTGTCCTGGAACTCACTCTGTAGACCAGGATGGCCTCGAACTCAGAAATCCACCTGACTCTGACTCTCAAGTAAAGGCTTGTTCTGGCTTGTGGTTTCATGGTTACAGTCCGTGCTCACTTGGCTCCATTGTTTCTGGTTATTCGGAGTGCGTGAACATGCCACAGAGGGGAGCTGCTCAACTTATTATAGCAAGAAAGCTGAGTCAGAAATGAATAAGACAAGAGGACTGGGCAAGGCAGTTGCTTTCAAGGCACTGCCTCAGTTTCTTCCTTTCTCTAGGTGTCACTTCATAGAGGTACCTTCAGCTAAGATTTCAGTGGACCGATTCACTACTGAGCTTTGAGCCTTTGTAATGCAATCATCTTTCTGAAATACTACCACTTGGAGATGAAGCTTTCAATGGGAGTCATCCAGACCTAACCCACAACAAATAATATGTGTTTATGATTCTCTTTTGTCTTTAAATACCTAACGGCATTATTAGTTTAGGGGAAAACTATAGACAGCTACTATTGGTAGTACTATAGCTAAAAACAAGTCCACTGTATACAAGAGGACAACACAGACTCATATTTCTAACCTCAGTGATGGATTCTGACTCAGCATCAGGATGAGTCAAGTTACATATTCATCTAACAACTAAAAAGTAATTTTTAACTTTTGTATTTTGGGCAATTAGAAATAAGGATGTTTGGAAGAACATACATCATAAGTAATTTGCATAAATGTCAAGAGATATAATTACATAGTCATATAGCAAGACTACATTAACATTTTAAAGAAATTGTTATCTGACTTTATATGTAGATATACTTGATAATATTTTATCAGTAGATACTTTCTCTGGATTATCCATCTTCTACCAGTATATGGTGTTATCAGTGTACCATAATTTAGTAAGTAAAATAGGAGAATAATAATATATATTATTGACATTTTATTTTGCATTTCCTTGATGATTTTTCATGTAATAGATTATCTTGGTAGGATGACAAACATCCCCCCCACAAACACACGCACACACTCATATACATATATATATGTACATATATATGTATGTTTATATGTATGTATACATATACATGTAATAGTTCTTTTTTTCAAAGTCTGTTAGTTTCATAAATTATATTTGATGCATATATACATATGTATATACATACATATACATATGCATTTAATAGTTCTATTTTTCCAAGTCTCTGTTACTTTCATAAATATATTTGGTCATATTCATTTTCTTCCTCTAGAATTCTCCCCTACTTCCTAACCCATCATCTTTATATTCTCTCTGCTTCTGTCTCTCTCTTTCTCTGCCCCTCCCTATCTTACCCTGTCTCTAACCCCTCCATCTTTGCTTGAGAGTCCAGTTTGTGTTGGTCAAGTACTCCTGCTTATGAGTCCTGTGCTAGCATCTGTTTTATATATAAGGTTCCACTCCATTGAAGAAAACTAATTTTTCTTCTTCTAGAAGCAATAAAAGACCTAGTCTCCTAAGTGAGGGGTAAGACTTCTTGACTTCTTATACACACCCTCTCCTTCGTAATAGGATTTTGTCTGTTGTGAGCTTGAGTATGTCCTGTGCAAACTGCCATAATCATCCACCCATGTTTTAATTGGGTGTTTTTATTTTCTTGTTGAATTGCAATCATTTTGTACAGATAAATAATAGCATCCTTTTATCACATGTGTTTGCGGAAAATTTTCTCTCTTAGTGTATGTTGTTTTTCTTGTGATGTCTTTCACAGAGCAGGCATTACTTTGAAATTTTAAATAAAGTCTACTTCATCCTTAAATTCTTTGATGCCTGTGCTCTTGTGTTGGATTTTAGAAGATATTGTCACACCCAGGGGAAAATAGGTTTTCTAGTTTTAAAAATAGTAGAGAGCTCAGCTCCTTCAATATAGTTTTGTACATGCAATTCTGTATTTAGGATCATCTTTCTTATGTGTGTCCAATTGTTGCAACATCATTTACAAACATACCTATTTAACATAAAAATCTTTTATCTTTTAATTATTTAACAAAATATTTCCAACTAATTAGTTATTTTTTATTGCATTTTTCTTAATCTGGCTAGAGATTTATCAATTGTATTGATCATTTGAGCCAGCCAGCTTTTGTTTTCAAGGATTTGTCTGTAGCTGTTTTCAGTTGCATGGATTTTTGTTTTAATTCTGATTATGTCTTTTGCCTACTTGCTTTAGATTTGATTTATTCTGCCTTCTTTAGTTTTTCTGTGGAGGAAACTTAGGATGTTTGTGTGATGCTGGAGACTCCAGCTAAGCTTTTGCTCTCATTTTATTCTATTATTACCCATTTATTTGTAATGAGTAATATGTAACATATTTACTGTGTTTGTTATAGAGAGAGTACATGTGTGTGCATGCTAATACCACAGCATGTTTGTGAAAAGAGGACAGCTTGCAGCTCTCTCTTCCTCATCTTTGGTTTAAGGACTTGAACTAGGGTCTTCTTGCTTAGCAGAAGTTGTTTTTTCATACTGGGCATCCCTCCAGCTCCACTGGTTTACATGAATTTTCATGTTATTTTTTATAACTATATATTGAAATTAAAAATATTTATCTTAAGATCTTTCTTCTATATACTGTATAAGGAAAGCACAATAATATCATTTTCATCTCGTCCTTGCATGGATACTTCATGCAATACTTGGGGATTAAAAATGGAGTTCAGGGCAAGAAGGTGCACACCTTGAATCCCAGCACTCTGGAGACAGAAGCAAGTGAATCTCTGTGGGTTATAGATTAGCATTGTTTACATAAGCAGTTCCAGGGCAGCCAGAGCTGCGTAATAGGTAATAGACGGCTTGTTTCAAAAAAAACAAAGAAAGAGAAAATATTTTAAAATCCCAAATACCCAAAAATCAAAAACAAACAAAAAAAAATGGTTTACAAAGTTATATTGGTTATATTGGGCTAATAAGATGGCTCAGTAAGTTGGTTATGAAGCACTTGCTGCCAAAACCAACTTGCTTAAAAATTGTACTCTAACCTATATAGGTAGACCATGGCATGTACACTTGGCACACACAATCAATAAAGATAAAAATTATTTTTAAAACTTATAAAAGTTTATACTAAACTTGCTTCTTTTATCAATATGAATATTTTTAAGAGGATTTTTTTTTTGTTTGCTTTTGAGAAAGACTCTCTCTGGGAATCACATGCTGGCCTCTGGTTTCTAATCTGCTCTTCTGTTTTCTCTCTGCTTCAGTTTTTATCAAGCACCAACATGTCCTGCCTTAAAAATGTGTTTTAAATCTTCATTAGCTTGAAATTATTCAGTCACCTTTCTATTAATATTTTATTCAACTCCATTGTGGTTTAAGAACAGAAACTGAATAAATTCTTTTATTAAGTTTTTAAGATGTGCTTTATGACCCAGAACTTTTTCTTTTCATATCTTGAGCATGATAATAATCAGAAGGTGCTTCTCTTTTCCAATGTCAATTTGACTATGAAAATAATACAGCAACCTCAGTTCTGGTTAACTAGGATGTCCTGAAAATACTCATGCATAGTTATGGATAAAATTGGAGGTCTTAAAAATGTTTTTGCAGGTAAAATGCTTGCCAGTCACAAGTGTGAAGTTTAGTTCATATTCCTAGTAACTTCATAAATCTAGGTGTAGTAGTTCACATCTGCAGTATCAGTGATCCTACAGCAAAGTGAGAAGCAGACAGAAGAATGCTGAATTCTTTGCAGAACAGCATCAGCATGTCTAGCATCAGCAATGGAAGACAACAAACACCCCTTTTCTAAAAGATAGATGGTAAGAACCTACATCTGAGGTACTCCTTTGACCTTCACATGTGGTCTCTGGCCTGCTCATACCCTTTGCACATAAAACCTTATACTTACCCATACCCACTTACATACATGCACAGGCATGTATGTACTCAGAATAAGAAAAGAAGATGTAGATATCTTTACAATGATTTATTATTACCTTCCCAACATTTTTACTTAAGAGCAGTAGATCTTCATTCAAAGACGTCTGAATCTTTTACATATCCCTAGCCATGAAGATTTTGGTTAAAGTTTAAGAAGAAAAATGCTTAAGAAAAATGGTTGGGTTAGTAAGGAAGAGAGAATAGTCAGTAGACTGAAGCCTAGAAGGTTCGTATTTAACTATAACTGGATGCCTAGACATAGAATACGGAAAGTCGCTCAAAGCAGTTACCATTTTTATTCTGTCCCCTTCCAGTATGATAAGTCAACATGGTCACAGTGTCAGTTTTTAAAGGGATGATCAGATCTTCCCTAAATAAGTTAAAGGTCCGTAGACAGAGGCACATCTGTTAAGGGAAATATTTAGACAATAAATGAATGTGTGTTCCCTTATCCCAAAGTTAAGCTATTTAGGATTGATCTTATCTATTGATACTTCAAGAAGAAGATTATCATATACTGTATTTGAAGTCAAATGTATAGTGAAAGATCTACTCATCCTTGCTTTTGACTGAAGAGAACATCAACTATTTTCTTTACTATTTCTAAGAATTCCAAGATTTAGGATATTTTAAATCACATCCAAAATATGATTTGGTGTTTGTGATAAAAAATATGTTTTATAACCTTTCAAAGATGTAATGTCTAGGGATGAATATCTGCCCCTCTTTTGAACAAGCTACTCAATGATATACTATTGATGGCAGAATCCCCATCACACTGTCCCAAGGATATGAAGGTAAACCCAATTTTGGCTGTTTGAATTCTCTTAGTTTCTAAAGGCTCTTTTATGTCTGTGAGTTACCTCACATTATTTTTAAAGTTTGATTTCTACTTAAACTGAGCAAATTTTAATGACAATGCAATTTGGTTCCTAGCAGTCAGGATATTGATGACAATTCTTATTTTAGTTTCAATTTATCTTGACAGTTCAGAAATGGTATATAACTGTTACTCTCCCACACCACAATTTAAAACATTACCCCTTTATAACAGTAGCAAGAATGCACAAAATATACAGTGTCTACCATGCAACATTTTCTTTATATACCATATGTTAGTCTGACATAAATGATTTTAAGGTATATCTTTTCCTTGGAGCCAGATTCTTAAGTCTCCAGCTCTAACAACTTCAATGCATGTGTCTAAGGGTGAAAAGCAAGTGGTAGAATAAGAAAAAATATTGCATCCCAGATGGAGGGTGTTCATGTCTAGGAGTCACTTGACTTTCTCGTGCTTTTGCCTGAACTCAGTGGGATGGATACACTAAAGTAGAAGCAGTTCTGCAAATAAATCTGTTTTTAACTACTTAGGGATCAATTGATATACTATCTAGAGTTTGGTACTTCTTATGTCAAATTTTGCAATCATGACCACAAGGATGAGAATTGGGCATTATTTCCTTTCTTTATACATTGATAGACTTTATGTCTATAAAAATTAATTTGCTTAAAATTGTATAGTTTCATATAAGAAGCGTCAAAGAATGTGCATAAATGTTTTTTCAGAGAAAACCAATGCTTTTTTAGTCTGTGCTATACAAGCATTGATTTTTCATCAAAACACAGTTATTGAACAGACACTTTTAAAAACAGGATCATTTAATGTGTGGATGTTGACCTAAATTCTTTTGCCAATGGTGGAAATAAATGAAATTATGTGTTTCATTCTAAACTCTGTAAAACATATTTTTGTAGGAATGCATAAACTGTTGAAAGACAAGAATGCAGGTGACTTCTACCATCTTTAATCTTTGCATAGAATTCATTTCTTAGTCGCAGGGAAGTCACAGGGTGGCAGGGACAGGATCCTCTCAGCTTCCAAGTGACAGCAGTAGATCAGCAACACTCTCTGCCCCTTCCCTGCAAGTGGAGAGCCTGCCTTCAGGGAGAGCTCTAACCCAGGGATGCAACCATCCGTGCCCCAGATTTATCAGAGGAGAGCTGATCTCCCAGAAGTACTGACAAAAGCTTACACAAGAGGAACAAGCTCTAGTCAGAGACAGCAAGAACATCAGACACCATAGATCAAGAGATGGTGAAAGGCAAATGCAAGAATCCTACCATCAGAAACCAAGACTACTTAGCTTCATCAGAACCTAGTACTCCCACCACAGCAAGTCCTGGATATCCCAAAACTCCAGAAAGGCAAGATTTGGATTTAAAATCATATCTCACAATGCTGATAGAGGAACTTAAGAAGGACATGAATATCTCCCTTAAAGAAATACAGGAGAACACAGGTAAAGAGGTACAAGCCCTTAAAGAGGAAACAAGAAAATCCCATAAAGAATTACAGGAGATCATGAGTAAACAAGCAGAAGCCTTTAAAGAGGAAACACAAAAATCCACTAAGGAATTACAAGAATACACAAACAGGTGGAGGAATTGAGCAAAACCATCCAGGAAGTGAAAATGGAAGTAGAAACAATTAAGAAATCACAAAGAGAGACAACTCTGCAGTTAGAAATCTTAGGAAAGAATTCAGGAAAGATAGATGCAAGTATCACCAACAGGATACAAGAGATAGAAGAAATAATCATAGGAGCAGAAGATACCATAGAAAATATTGACAGAACAGTCAAAGAAAATGTAAAAGGCAAAATGATCCCAACCCAAAACATCCAGGAAATCCAGGAGACAATGAGAAGACCAAAATAAGGATAATAGTTATAGAAGAGAGTGAAGACCTCCAACTTAAAGGGCCAATAAATATCTTCAACAAAATTATAGAATAAAACTTCCCTAACCTAAAGAAAGAGATGCCCATGAACATAAAAGAAGCCCATAGAACTCCAAATAGACTGGACCAGCAAAGAAATTCCTCCAGCCACATAATAGTCAAAACAACAAATGCACAAAATAAAGAAAGAACACTAAAAGTAGTAAAGGAAAAAGGTCAAGTAACATATAAAGGCAGGCCTATCAGAATTATACCAGACTTCTCACCAGAGACTATGAAAGCTAGATCTTGGGCAGATGTCATACAGACCCTAAGAGAACACAAATGTCAGCCCAGACTACTATACCCAGCAAAACTCTCAATCACCATAGATGGAGAGACCAAAGTATTCCACGACAAAACCAAATTCATGCAATATATTTCCACAAATCCAGCCCTTCAAAGGGTAATAAATAGAAAACTCCAACTCGAGGAGGGGAACTACATCTCTGAAAAAGCAAAAATATAATCTTCCAACAAAACTAAAAGAAGATAGTTGCATGAATGGAATTCCAGCTCTAACAACAAAAATGACAGGAAACAATTACTTTTCCTTAATATCTATTAATATCAATGGACTCAATTTCCCAATACAAAGACATAGACTATCAGATTGGGTATGTAAACAGGACCAACATTTTGTTGCATACAGGAAACCCACCTCAGTGACAAAGACAGACACTACCTCAGATTAAAAGTTAGAAAACAATTCTCCAAGCTAATGGTCCCCAGATAAAAGCTGGAGTAGCCATTCTAGTATCGAATAAAATCAACTTCCACCCTAAAGTGATCAAAAAAGATAGGGAGGGACACGTCATATTCATCAAAGGTATGATCTACCAAGATGAATTCTCAATTCTGAACCTCTATGTTGCAAATCAAATAGCATCTACATTCATAAAAGAAACTTTTTAAAAAACTTTTATTGCATTATAATGAGAAAAGTTACATGATTTCAATTTATCTGAATTTGTTAACATTTAAAAACATATTTTAATTAAATAGAATTGAATCACATTCTTGTTTCCCTTTTGTACCACTGTTCCTCACATAGACCCCCCTTCAATACCTACAATATCTTTTTTGTCATATTCCTTAAAATTTATAAAATTTTATACCAATAAAAATAAGTATTATAAAAGTTGTTTGATATAAAACAACAATCAATTTAACAGTCTTATGTAGATGCTCATCTACAGTAATAGGGAAAACACATTTCTCTCAATATAAATTTTAAATAACTCCAAACATATTAGCTGTATACTTAAAAATAATACATCACTAGTAGTACTTTCTTAAATGAACATGAATATATAATGTCTTTTTGTTTGTTTTGTATTTAGTTGAATTTAAAATCTTGGCTCTTATTGTGGTACAAGCCCAAAATAAGAACAATTTTTAGACATTGGGTTTCATTGTAATAAGGCTGTATTTCAATGACCCTCACAACAACCAAAGATTTTACCTCCATCGTAGCTAAGCTGAGAGTTGATATAGTTCTGCTGCACCAAGAAATGAATTGTAGGCTCGATTTTTGTATACAGACTTCCTGCTATGGTCAAAGCTATTTGACTTGAGTGAGTGACTTCATTCTCAGCCCACAGAGAACAGGTTACATTCATTTAAGAAATGGTGTAGGTATTAAGATGGTCTATCCATAAAGTCATTTGCCAACTGTTTCAATGAACAATGGTTCTGCTTGGAGGGTGGCACAGATATTAAGTGAGGGTAAGAATTTGGTTCATTAACTGTGATAATTTGGAAAAGCATTCATCCCAGAGAAAGAGTAACCTATAAAGTCCTCTTCTTCAAACTTGATACAAGAGTTACAAATCTCAAGCAAAGCATTCAGTCTCACTTTGTTGTTCTCTTACAAGTAACCTCCCTAGTTAATTATCTATGTTCCTTTTGGGTATATAAATACTTTTGAAATATATAAGCTGTTCTGAAAACCATAGTATAGTGTAAAAACATGAAATAAACAATATTACTAATAGAGAGGTTGAGATAGGAGAAGCAAGATTTGAAGACCCTTATGTTGTACACAGCAGGACACTGTTACAAACAAAGAAGCTGACAGTGTATATAGATTGTACAATGTTGGACCTATTTCTCCAATTACCAAATTAGAGAATTAGAGAGATCATTGCATGACAAACAACAAATTTCCAAATCCTCATATTATTAGATTCAATCGACTAGGATATGTTGGTCATATTAATTTTCAAATTCATATATTAAGAAAAAGTAATTGTCACTTCCTGTTG
>NW_022196905.1:49353852-49369046 GCF_008632895.1 Mastomys coucha | reverse complement strand
CTTGCATTCTGTTGGTGATGCTTGCATCTATGGCTCCCGATTTCTTTCCTAGGTTTTGTATCTCCAGGATTGTCTCTCTTTCTGATTTGATGATGGAGGTAAAATCCTTTGGTGATGTGAGGGTCATTGAAATACAGCCTTATTATAATGAAAAAAAAAGACACAGAAAGATAAATATGTTGTGTTTCTCTTACATGTGGATATTAGCCATTAAGTAAATGAGGGAGAGGGAGAGGGAGAGAGAGAGGGAGAAAGAGAGGGAGAGGAAGAACCAAAATATCTATATTATACAGTGAAGAACCTCTGACTGAGAGGAAGTCCAGCCCCTGGGCTGGGAAGTTTAGCTTCAAGGGCCCTTGGCCCTGTGAAGATTCTGTGCCCCAGTGTAGGGGAATGCCAGGGCCAATAAGTGGGAGAGGGTGGGGTAGCAAGCATGGGGAGGGGGAAGGCAACAGGGTTTGTTCTTGTTGTTTTTGTTTCTTTGTTTCTTTGTTTGTTTTAAGGGGGGAACTGGGAAAGGAGAAATCATATGACATGTAAATAAAAAAAATCTAATAAAAAAGAAATAATTTCTTATGTATCAAAAATATCTTGGTTATTTACACTATAATATTTTGTAAGTTGTAAGATCAGAAATACAGTAACATACATTTCTTTCCCAGATCCTGCCCAGAGGGTATAGCATGATTATATCATTTGCTTATGGTATTTATTTCTCATTGAAAATTACTTAGTGGTTCATTCAAGTCAACCCTTAATATTTAGACATTGAGGTAATCCTATGACATACTGGATGATTATAACATTTACCACTGTTTCAACTAGAAAGGTTGAGTATACCTTTCACAAATAAAAATATAATAAAAAGCACAGAAAGTCAACCAAAAAGAGCTATGATTCTTCTCAAGTGATACAATGCATATTTTGAGATTCGAAAGTAACTCTTCAGAGGTGCAGCTCGTTGAAAGCACTAACTGAATATTTATTCAGAAACAAAGACTATTGAAAGAACCCAACTTCTGAATGGCAATTTAAACTACCTGAAATAAATGTAAACTGTGTCTCAAAAATTAATGTATGTTAAAAGAATGAGTCTCAGTAACCAGAAGCAGAAGAGATAACACAATTATATCTTCAATTAGAAATTGTAGATTTTTAGTAAAGATCTTCAAACAATAGCTAAGAATTTACCAAAGTTCTCTGAAATATAGTCATCACACACAAAAAAATCATTTCAAGGAAATAGAACTTTTTCCAATAAGAAAATTTAGCATTTACCTTTTTCCTACTCTTGATTAATTTCATAGATTCTGATTTTTTTTATTTTTTTATCTTGAAGGGAATTGATATGCAGGTACAAAGAATATTTTCAGTCAAACTTTAAAAACATGAATTATAAGACACTCCCCTGACTGTTTTTCTCCTATAATTAATGAAGAAAGTATAAACATTTTTTTGTTTACTATCTTCAAATAATTTGGCACTTTTATGACTTTGTGTTTGTGTTGGTATGGTCTATAGAGAAACTAGCTTGGTGAAAATCCCTGATATGTACAGGTTTCTTCTGGCAGGGATTATTTTCTTTCAATTGATTCTGTGAGTAGATAAACCTTTTACTCTACAGCTAATGCCCTAATGTCAATGACAGGTATTTCTTTTTGATATGAATTTAACATGAGTAAATTTCATCTATTGTTTACTTTTATGTCAGAGACAGGCAATGTGTTACACAAGGTTTAAAAATGTTTTTTCATCCGCATTTGTGAATTAATTGTCTTTCTGTGGAAAAAAAAGAAAATGAGAGGAAGACAGGGGATCTAAAAAATATAAGGAGATGACTCCTCTTTGTCTATGGGGTAAAGTTTGCTACTTTCTTCTGTAAAATATTTTGTTGCATTTTGTATTTAAGAACTGCTTATAATCTAAGTTGTATATATGTAATTGTAACTGTAGACTAGAAAAAAATGAGAATGTCATATTTTGGTGATTTTACTGATGTTTTGTTTTGGTTTTCTATCATGTTTTTGTTATTTTCCTAAAATGGACACAGGTGCCAAAAATGTAAGCATTTAAATGAAGATGCTACCTGACATGGATAGATAACATAATTCCATTCCTCTTCTTTTTTGTTCAGGGACTAAAGGGCTTACCTCAATAGTGTCAGAATTGTAGGGACCAATTTTAAATTATCATGATTTATCTAGACTTTCTTTGTTTTGTTCTTTAAGATTTCTTTATTTATTTTATGTATATGAACTCTCATCATGTATACTTGCATGACAGGAGAGAACATGACAACTCTTCATAGATGGTTGTAAGCCAACATGTAGTTGCTGGGAACTCAAGATCTATGGGAGAGCAGCTAGTGCTCTTAACCACTGAATCATCTCTCCTGACCCCATCCAGACTTCCTTTAAAGTAAATCCTTGTAATAAAAATTACTGCAGAAATCACCTCTGTCTGGTACCTTTTATTTTACTTGATCTGACAGATATTAATAGAAAAGTTGAATGAGAAATATTTGGCTCCATTAGTCCACATCATTAACAATCTAACAAAAATCTACTTAGCAGATTTATCAATTCACATATCCCTCACTTTTTAACTCCCATGTGTTAAGAATTAAATAATACATTAGCTCCTGCTTCCTTAAAAACCTTAAAGGTCTTTCTAAAGGTTACAACTCATTAGGAGGGACTGAAAGACCATTATAAAAGTAACTTTGTAAATTATCACAGAGTAGAGTGTTATGCATATATTTATATATTATGTATATATCATGTAATACGTAACATGTTTGTATATATATGTAATATATACATCTATATTATGTATATTTATGTATTATGTGTATATTGTTTCATTTTTTGTAATCACATGAAAATGCTAAACAAATATTGGATTTGTTCTCTCTGGACCATCATTCAGGCAATAAAAGGAAATCATTGTAGAGGATAATGAGCTGCTATGTGTATTTGTAGTAAAGACTGTAAGAAAATACTTGCATTTCTCTTTGACTGATATCTAGAACTAAAACAAATTTTAGGATAAACTTACCTACATAATTCCAAGTGAAATTAAAGACATTGAAATTAACTTTCATTCAAATTGTGTCCACCTTAGTTTGCTATCACATTATGTCTCTTTCTTCGGAATTTTGGGAGATTTAAAATTATGATTTATTTACTCCACACATAGGCATGTGTTTCTTTTTTTTTTGCATGTTTATTTTAATATGCTCCAATTGTGTCCTTGTGTCTGAAGTTCTATGAGAGGAAGTTAAATTTTCTCAGATTGAAGTTACAGGTGGTTGTTTCTAAGTTACCATGTAGACACTGGAAATTGAACTCAGATCCTCCAGATGAGCAGACAGAAGTGATGTTAACAATAACAAACTGTCTCTCACCCAGGATTTTCTCTTTAATACTGAAGAACCTTTTCTAACTTACAATGAATGTAAAAGGAATTCCAGTGTATCTTAAAGGAACATCTTTTTTATTTTCTTCACTAACATATACCTTCATTTTTGCCCTTGCCTTTTTCTCCTTCAGCACCTCCCATGAGCCCCTTGATCACCTGAAATCTATCACCCCATTTTTCTTGTTATTGCTACATGTAAATATATGTTAAATACATGTAAAAATATAAGTTCCACCTGCTGAGTCAGGCTACTAAGAAAAGTTGAGAAGGGGAAAATTAGTGGTATTCAGCAAAAAGGCTGCTAATTGGTTATCCAATAGGTGTGGATTGAGATGATATAAGTGCTTATTCAGCATAGAGTAAACTCATATTAAAGGTTATTTGCTTAGAATCTTTCTGATATTGTATAATAATCAAATATTTATGATTTATAGTATTAACCTTAAAAAAGGCAAGTAGACTTGTTAATTCTTCTTGGCCATTTTTATTTGGGGATCTTTTTATTCATGATGGGCCTTGATACAATGGGGCCTCTGAAAATGTGATAGCTAATCTCATCTCTCTATCTCACCAATGGCCACCTTAGTACAAGGTTAAGGATAGTTCTAAAATATGTTTATAAAGAAATGGATATAAATTGATAGAGTGATACAGATTAACTGCATTAATGTTGCAGACTTCATCAGATAAGTTCACAGACTAAATATAAAATTTTGATCCTTGCTTGATTATAGAATGTCTGATTGGGATATATAATAATTCGTACATACACATACACATATGCATCATATACATCATATATATATACATACCCCCCCACACACACATACACACACACATATGTGATTCCTGACTTCAAATTCAACCTTACAGACAGTTTTTAGATAGAACATATACAATAAACTCACCCAAATTTCCAGTTATTCATTAGTGTCACAGATACAGGAACATACCTTTTTCTGTTTTCATCTGAGCAGACTCTTTAGCATAACTTTACACACACACACACACACACATCATTCTTATTTCCCAGGAAATTTATACCACATATATTTTATAGAATTTAACACAATGGGCTAAACAATGCATCTAGAAATGTGGAAGACACAGAAGCTTGCCACTGCCACATCCAAAGAAGATTAAGTTATTTGCAACTTGAACAGCCACCCAAGTGCGAGAAAGGCCCCACAATAATTTCAAGAACATGAAAGGCACTCCCCATCCTCAAAGTGTTCCATTCTTGTAGAGGTCCATTTCGGTGGGAAGCTTCTGAGCCAGGAAGCCGATTGTGGATCAGACTGAGTTAAAAGTGTCAAGGACAGAGATCCACCATTTCAGAGTTACAGAAACCACCAGCTAGGGAAGAAAGTAGGTATTTCTAATCAAGTACTTGCTTTAAGAATCTGAAGCATAAAATAGAAAATAAAACCTTTCTCAATCTAGATGTCAACCCATCCACCCACTACCTCCATGCAAAAGCTTATCTATCTTTGCAGGAAACGTTTGATGTTCCTTCTAAGCTGACCTTCGTTTATAGACCAGTATCTTTTAGTGATGAATCATTCCTGCAAGATCTCCTGGGGTTGTTTTCAAGAAGATATCAGCTTATTTATTTATTTTGTTGAGAAGCATAGAGCTTTACTTTCTAATGCTGAACTGGATTAAATGTATTCAAATACATTATCTGCTCTGAATTGTGTTTTTGAAATGCTTTGCAGCCATCCTGTGTTTATCTGTCTTGAAGTGGAAAGGATGTACGTTCTGTGCTTTCAGAATATCCCTCTCATAACTTCTTTGTATTAATATTATTTCAAAGACCGTATCAGAGTTGCATCACTGAGATATACTAAAAGTGATTATTATTTTGTTGTGATACTTAACCAGATGCCACTTTGTTAGAAACTTTATATTAAAGTTTTAAATGAACTTCATTAAAAAAAATGCTTTCCCGTATTTAAGATAATCCCTGCTTATAATAGAAAACAGATAACTGAAATGCCTTATTTCAAAATTCAGCTCCTTGCAAATAGACACATTCTGTACAGTTCTGAGGAAACAGTTGAACTTATTCATAAATCACCAATTTAATAACCATCCATTGAATATCTGTTTTGTGTTAGGGGATTATAATACTATACAATGCTTCTATTTTTGACTATAAGATATATTCATCTCTGGGTCACAAGTAAATGTATATTTTACAATAGCTGTGTTTATTAGGAATTATTGAATTTTGCAAAATTACAATTTTACTTATCTCATTTCAATTTAATTCTATTTTCAGGAGCTCTTTCTAATATGATCTAATATTCTTCCATGTAGTATTTAAAAATAAGATTTTTCATTATATTTCCTGTAAATTTCAAACTTTAGCCATGCCTAAAATTCACCTCATGATCTCATTATGTGGGTATATAACTGACTTTACTTTTATCTTGGCTGTGGAACAAAACATTTTTTTAAGCATCAAAAGTTCTATGCTGTGTTTGCAGACCAGAACCTAGAATGGCTGCGTTCTGAGAGGCACTACCAGCACCCGACTGAGACAGTTGATGCAGATACTTACAGCCAAGCATTCAATTGAGTTCGGGAACCCATATGGAAGAGTTAGGAGGATTGAAGGAACTGAAGTGGATGAGAATTCTATAGGAAGACCTACATTATCAACTAACCTGGGCGCTTGAGAACTCCCAGAGTCTAAGTCACCAAGAAAATAACATACAGGAGCTGGGCCCAGGCCCCTTACACATATGTAGCAGAGGACTACCCTTTCTGGCTTCAGTGGAAGAAGATGAGTCTAATCCTATAGAGACTTAGTCCCTCAGGGAAGGAGGCTGCCGATGGAGTGATGGCACCCTCTCAGCAAAGCGAAGAGGGGAGAGAGGGCAAGAACTCTGCAACAGGGGACCAGGAGGAGTGAGCATTGGGGATGTAAATACATAAAATAATTAATTAACCGTTAAAAACGAAACCAAACCAAACCAAACCAACAACAGCAAAACAACGAAAAAGTTCTTGCTGCATCTTGAATGAGACACAGTTTGCTAGGCCACCTCACTCTCTTGTTAGTATGTTTTTCCTGACAAGGTAGATTACACTTTTAAACTGTGAGCCACAGTAAGCCCTTCCTGCCTTAAGTTGCCTTTGTTCTGCATTTTATCACCTCGGTGTGAGAAATGATTGACACAAACAGCAAAAACAATATCAGATTCTGTGCACATTGTAACCCACAGAGAAAACAGAGCGAAGCAAATGGATGAAGAGTCTGGAGCTTCTTATGTCGTTACCCGTCTCAGGATAGATGAACTCTTGACATTCCTTGTATTAATTTCAGGGAAACTGCGAGGATATGCTTTGGTATGATTTGAAGGAAGCACTGAAGAAGAGTTGTGATTTCTGGCTGAGGACAGCATTTAAGGAAAGAATGCAAAATGACCGCGAAGTGTTACAAGGAAGTTTTGTGGCTGGCACGGATATAATGTGAGACCACATATTACTTATAAAAGTGGACCTTTGAAAGAAATCTGTTTCAGAAATTCTATCATCATGGCAAGTGATATGATATATCAATGTCAAGGTGAAAATTACCTTTAAATTTCATCCCAACTTTGCTAACAGAGTTGGAAAAACTGTAACATAAAGAGGGTTCAAAACAGATACCGCATATATTTATACAGGTAAGTTTAAATTATGTTGACTTCTATAATCTCAAATTATATCACTGGTAGAAATTTTGGGGATGAAATAACTATCTTATAAATACTTATTGTGATAAGTGCAAATATTTAGTAATTTTATAAGCTATTTACATGAAAAGGTTATCTGTGAGTTTTATTACATGGCCAAATAGAGCTTTCTTTTGTATAAAACATTAAACTCAAGAGCTGAGGCTGCTAGTTTTCTGAGTTTGCAAAAAAAAAAATTGAGAATAATGTTCTTAGTCCAATAAGCACTTGGATAATACTTTAAAAGAGAAAAAGGGATTAATAAAGTTCAAATATTCACTTTATTTTTGTCACATATTTATACAAGTCAAGTGCTCAGTGATTTCAGAATATGTTTTTGGACACTTAACGGCATGTTTTCTGGGGTACCTATAATTTTTGTCTAGAAATATGTACCATAAGTCTGCCTTTTACTTGTTTGTAATTCAGGATTTTTCTGCTGCCCTCCTCTCACTACAATATAAAAGTTGATGGAGCTTAAAATGCCATATAGCTTTGGTACTGTCATGCAGAAATTTTGTAACTACCCCTTCCTCTCAAAGAAACTTATATAATCTGAATTGTATATCAAGAACCACAAACTAGGCAAAACTATATTTGATAGAAAAATCATCATATCTTAAAACTAAACCGAGGGGAAAATATGATATCTTTGTTACTATCCTAAATAAACAAGTTTATGTTTCCATTGTATCTGTCCACTAAGATTCAGGTATTTATTAAATTTGAAATTATTCTGGTTGCTTTATTAAGAACCTACCTTGCACCCTCAAAGCTGTAACTCCAGCCAATTCTATTTTCATGGAACAAACTTTCAAAAATGCATTCAGGGACATCATTAAACTTGCATTATTTATATCTCTGAAAAGCATTTGCAAAGCCCCCATTCTCTAATGTCCCAATTAACACATATACACTTTTACTAACTCCTTTAGAGTACATTTCTAATAATGAATTAAGGAAGCTCTTCCAAAACTGTGAAAGATATTTAAATTGGTTATTTTCCCCTAAATCTATATGGCTTTGAAGAAGTTAATTAAATCAATTAAATATTAAATTTTCAAGAACTAAAACATAACAAAAGTATTCTTTTAGAGTTCTTAATAAATTTTTACAAATCTCAGGGGAAGTAATCATTAACACCTCCCACAGGAAGAGTTCAATAAAATGTTTCTTCAAAGAATTATAATTTATTTTGAAAAAAATTGAGTTTCATAGCATCCAACTATTAATGTATATTTTCATCCCATACATCTCTCTCTCTTTTGAAAATGGCCATTTTAAAAATTCATCTGAGTTTGTCCTGATTCAATAATACTCGGTGATTCACTCTGCCCATCCAGTTTGTTGTGTAGGTTTTTATAAATTTTGAGTAATTGTATCTGAGTACTGTATTCATATTTTATTCTATCCTTCTTACCATCCAACTATGTCCATTATGTCTTCTTAATTCAATCTCCCATCCTTATTCAGTGTCCTCTTATAAGTCCATTGTTATCCTCTTTAATTATTATTGAATATATATGCATACATATATGTATACACACATATAGATATAGGTAAGGATAGATGATATAGATATAGATATAGATATAGATATAGATATAGATATAGATACGCATAGGCATAGGCATAGGGATAGAGATGATAGACATAGACATAGACATAGTCTTCTTAGTCTATAGAATGTTGGTTTAGGGCTGACCACTTTGGATCAAATGACCTGTCATAGAATTCCTTTTGTAGCAGATTTACTTTCCTTGTCTCAACAGCCATGAACATCACGTAACACTTTACTTAGGGGTACCTAGGGATGGAGCTTTGTGAGATTTCTGCAATGAGATAGGCAATATCAACCTGTGTTTTCATTTCTTATGCCATGTTTAGGATTTATACTATTTCATGGGTCCATATGCTCTGTCATTGGATTTTTATGAGTTTTGTAAAACAAAACTTAAGAAAATGTAGAGAATCAAACTACGAAAAATTGCCTGGGGCCTTTCAAGTTTTGTGAATATCATTTCATTAAGGTTAGGAGTCAAAGAATTGTAAATTATATTCTTAGGTTTTAACTTAATTAATGATAATTCTAAAGCTATCTCATTATGAAAAAATATAAGTTCTGGAGAAGGTTGTATTAATTCTACTTAATATTTGTAGGTTACATGCTCCAGTGGGCTTATAATGTTATACTTCTCATAAGTATGTATGTGCTACTTTCTATACCAATTGTATTTTATCGTGGGAAATCACTGTTTTTGTTGTCCTTTTACAGAGTAGCTTTTTAATTTATTTTTGTCAAAGGAATTCTATTTAAATAACTGTAATTCAACATACAAATAACATGATGAAGAATTGTATCTAGAACTAGGGACGGTGGGGCTCAGGAAAAAGGTTTCAAGCCAGATCCAGTTTGAATCATCTAAATATTTTTGCCCTAAGAGTATGATGTCCTCAGAAGTAGGGGTCCATCCTTGATCCCTAAGACACACCAAGGGCTATGTCAATGATATATATTGTTTTGTGAATCACTTGTACTACCCTAATAAAACATTCGAAAGGAGTTTTCTCATGCCCGATAGTGGCACTTTTGTTAATCTATGATTTTTTTCAGCCCAAGCAGTTTTATTTCTTTCAAAGGATAAATATATGTATATTCCTCCTTCTCTATACTGACCTTCCTCTTTGCTTCTCATTTGGAGGCCTTTTTGTGTTATTACATTCCCACTTCATATTACTCTTGCCCACTACTCTCCCCCCCAGCGAGTCCCACATGGTCCATTTACACTTTCTGCTTTTTTACGTTTGTTCCACATTGT
The DNA here is from genome assembly GCF_008632895.1 of Mastomys coucha. Classification (NCBI taxonomy): domain Eukaryota; kingdom Metazoa; phylum Chordata; class Mammalia; order Rodentia; family Muridae; genus Mastomys; species Mastomys coucha. The sequence continues at coordinate 49,359,082 of NW_022196905.1, read as the reverse complement.
ATACTCACATCTGAAGGTTTGGAGCTAGGCACTGCAAATGACAGAATGTGCAGTGTTTGTTTTTCTGGGCCTGAGGTTCCTCACTCGTTGTGTTCTTTTTTAAGTCCATCCATTTTCTTGGTAACTTCATTTTTTTATAGGTGAATAGAAGTTCACTATGTACATAAATTACATTTTCACTGGATTTTGTGGATAGGGTGGTAATAAATAAATTTTTTAAAAAGTGAAATCAAAGAAAAGGAGATTTTTTAAACGTATTTTTCTCATTGCTTTTACCAAAGAAAATATGCATACTAACTAAACAAGGTGGCAAGGTCCAGTTTTGATTTTTCTTTTCCTCTTCAAGACTGTTTATTTGATAAATAATGGTTCCTGAATAACTGAAGGGGACATAACCACATTGTTTTACTTCACAAAATCAGACACTGCTTCATCTTATTGCCCCAATTTCAGTGCAAGAAAAAAATTTCTAAGCAAAAATAATAAAATAAAATTAATATAATCAAATACATAAAACATTATGAATTGGGACACAGATCTCCTTTGAAACTTTAACCCTTCAAAAATATGGTTCATTAATGGTTTTTATGTTTACTGTTAGCTCTCTTTTATAGCTTTCCTTTAATTTATTTTTGTGAAAAAAATTAAATATGTTTACATAGGGAAATAAAGGAAATAGTGGAAATGTGAAACAGTTTCTTTGCAGTAAATACATATATAACATATGAATAATATCTCTGAAACATAAGTTTAATATGATGTTTAAGGTGAAAGTCTCACAGTAACTAGTCAAAAAAGAAGTAAAAAAAACTAGTAAGAGGTACTTAGGGTCTATTACGAGGGAAAGGGAATACAATACGTAGAGGTCGTATGGTGATAGAAAAGGGGACAAAAGGAACAGCAAAGGATAATGTTGTCAGGGATTGCAGGCATCTCAGAAGATGGAGCTCCTAATACTGAAGAACATTGAAAATGTCATGTGGAAACATACTACTATAGAAGTTTCCTAAAATATAAACATGCACATGCCCAAAATGGTGTTTAAATGGGATTGTGTCATAATGGTGGACTATACATTTTCCAATCACTGTCAAATATAAATCCCCATGACAGATATTGGTTAACTCTTTTCAAATTGTTGATTGGCAGGATCCTATAAAACACCCCCCACAAAGATTGCAGACTACTATTATCATAAGTGGATATTGCCTAGAACTTTATAGTAAAACTCTGATGATGAAGACACACATATATGATTCATAGCAGCTGGAGAAACAACAGAATCATTTCTGCTGTTTTGCTTTCATGGAGAGGAAGGGGTTGCACACTCTAGCATGGGATGAAAATAAGCTGCAATCTTATGCAACTGGGAATCCTGTGAGAAAAATAATGACCGCCTGTGCTAGATATGCGTACTGTGCAGTAGTATCAAGAATATTTTGGGAATAACCAATCATATTTGGGTTTGATTTAAAGTCCATTCTACAAGACAGAATTCATATGCAGACCAGAACCATTAGCTGGGTCAAAAACCTCATGATTTACAATGTATAGACCCCAAAGAAAAATATTATCATGTAAAATTTCCATAGTAATAAAGTTTTCCAAAGTTCTTATCTTTATCCCTACAGACTAGTGAAACTTTCAAACCTCACCATAGAAGCTTCTTTTGGCAGCAAATAATGATTGGTACAAAGAACCACTTCCTGCACAAGGCAGGAAGTAGACTCAACAGGTTTCAAATAGTAATCCATATAAATTTTGTAGGATAAAATAGTGGATGGTAAGAGATGAACTAAAATGGTAAGAATTAGAAATGTATAAACAATAATATGAAATTGAAAAATAATAATCTATGCTAAAATTATATGATATGCCTAAAAGACATATTATTGTAATTCACTGTCTATGTTACATAGTGATATATATATATATATATATATATATATATATATATATATATATATAACCTTTGGATATATATATGTATATTCTCTCTGGAACGTAGTGATGAATTTTAGAGAAGACAACTTGAAAGTGAATTTCAGTATACATTATACAATTCTTCTGTACAGGCCTTAAAAGTACAAAGATGTGCATAAACTTTGTGCATTTCATAAAGAGTCATAGGTATTTGGCTCTGGCTTTCCTCATTGTGAGGTTGACCTGTCCTCCTTACTTCTCCGGCTCTCTAAAACACTGGAGATGGACTCTGAGGTCCTTATGTGAAATCTATATTTTATTTTGTTTTGTTTATTTACATTTCAAATGTTATCCCCTTTCCTGGTTTCCCCTCCAAAAACTTCCTATCACCTCCCCACTTCCCCTGCTCACCAACCCACCCACTCCAAATCCTGGTCCTGACCTTCCCCTACACTGGAACATCGAGCTTTCATAGGACCAAGTGCCTCTCCTACTATTGATGACAAACCAGACCATCTTCAGCTACATATGTAGCTGGAGCTATAGGTCCCTCCATGTGTACTCTTTGGTTGGCAGTTTAGTCCCTGGGAGCTCTAGAGGTACTGATTGGTTCATATTGTTGTCCTTTCTATGGGGCTGCAAACCCCTTCAGCTCCTTGGGTCCTTTCTCTAGCTCCTCCTTTGGGGATCTTGTGCTCAATCCAATGGTTGGCTGAAAGCATCCACCTCTGTATTTGTCAGGCACTGATAGAGCCTCTTAGAAGACAGCTATATCAGGCTTCTGTCAGCAAGCACTTCTTAGCATCTGAAATAGTGTCTGGGTTTAATGAGTATATATTGAATGGATCCCTGGGTGGGGCATTCTCTGGATACTCTTTCCTTCAGTCTCTGTTTTATACTTTTTCTCTGTATCTCCTCCCATGGGAATTTTATACTCCTGAAGTCAGGCCTGAGAAACTTGTTAGAAAGTTAGACATTTAATTACCTTTAACATACATATGTTTTTTTTCTACCCAGGATTAAGTACATTTGAAAAACCATGTACTAAAAAGCAGCCTTCTAACTACTGCCCCTCCAAATGCAGAGTGCATTACAAAACTTTTACTTCTAATAGAAGTGTGTGGAATTAATGAGAGAAAAATTCTGTTTTAAGATAAGTATTTTTTTTTTTTTAGTTTTAGAGTGTCTTTATAATCAACGGATGTGGCTTTCTAAATGCTCCTTCACATGTATTTATTTGCATACTTATTTATATAACATTTCAGGGCTATTATTATAGGCTAAAGGCTAGAAATGCTCTCTTAAACAACATATATACTGCTCCTACACTATATTTAAGTATAAATATAATCTCCTTGTGAAAATAAGCTAAAATATCTAGTATGTAATAACAATGCATATAATATGAACTATAGCATAAAGTAGAAGTATACACAATACCTTGTTTGGGTTATGAATAATAATAAATAAATAAATAAAATTAATGTCTGTCTAAATGAAAAAAATATCAACATTATTCAGATTAAAGGGATTGATATTATATTAGTTAGATAAGGCAAATGTTTGTCCATAATAAAACAGTTTAAATATGTGTAACATGCCATGCCTAATTTTATAATTATTTCACAAAATAGTTCTACTATGTTGATTTTGAACAGAGATGTCTTTGGGAACTGTTATGTTTTAAATGTGTAAGTTTCCTTCACTCTGGGTATTGTCCCCACTCTCCATTTTTTCCTCCTGTCACATACACACAACTAGCAAATATAAGAAAATCTTCTTGGAGAAGACTAGTTGATGTCTCAAAGTGTTGGTCCAGAAACCATCCCAATATAAGATCTGATATTATGGTCAACATTATGTGAACAGTGAAATAACATGGTATGTTCACACAAGTATGTTTGAATAGAAGATCTGCATTAAAAATTGAGAAATATATGTGGATGAGGTGATATGAGGTGAAGACATAGTTTACTGGGTAGAGTGGGAAAGCTAATACTTTATTTAAAATAAAGTATTAGCTTTCTTGAGGAACATTTGGGTTGTTTCCAATATCTGGCTATTATAAATAAGGTTTTCTTGCCTGTTAGAACAATGTTATATCTGGCAATTAATGTTTTTATGGGATAGGTGCTACTGAGACGGTAATAGCAGATAAGAAACAAAAGAGGTAAAAATGCTGGGGAACAAACTTCTGTTTCCATAAGAAAGTGGTCACGGTGAATGATTTAGAACCATTATTATAATCATTTTTATATTAGGCAACCTACATAAAGTCATTATAGGTCATACTATTCTTCCTGCCCATGAAATTTTAGCTGACTAATTCAAATGCCAAATGTTTGTTGAAAATGTTATGTTCATGACATTGTACTGATCTTGAGACTCTTAGGTGGGTTAATCATTCTCAAATTTATTCTTGCAATTTCTGTTTATCATTAAAACAAAACTTTCTAAATATATTTTAGTCTTCTTTTCTGCAAAGAAAATTTTTATAAGAAGACAGAAGAAGAAAAGCTAGAGTTGAAATATTGTATACCTTGAGAAATTTGAGAGGAATAAAGAAACATTTAGTTGCACTGAATTTAAGTTTTTCATGTAACCTGAGCATAAGAAATAAACAATATATAATCACAAAATTCAAGAAATGCAGCCAGTCCCACAACACCCAGAGAAAGCTCCACTCCCAGGCGCTCTGACACATCCAGGATCGAGGTGAGCAGGAACCAACATCTGTCCCAACACTGGGAGTAACTGGGACCATCAGGACCAGGCACACAGGAACTCCGCCAGCCCAGTGACTTGGGTTCCTTCTGGTCTGTCTGGGCTGGGGTCCAGAGCAGACCTTGGGCACAAGCTCTGCAGCCAGTCCCACAACACCCAGAGGAAGCTCCACTCCCAGGTGCTCTGACACACCAAGGATCAGAGGTAAGCAGGAACAAACATCTGTCCCAACACTGGGAGTAACTGGGACCAGCTTGACAAGGCACACAGGAACTCTGCCAGCCCAGTTACTCGGGTTCCTTCCTGTCTGTCTGGGTTAGTGTTCTGAGCAGACCTTGGGCACAAGCTCTGCAGCCAGTCCCACAAAATACAGAGAAAGCCACACTTCCAGGTGATCTAACAAACCCAGGATCCCAGGATCCCAGAAACACGGGATCCCAAAGACAGCTTGACTCTGAGGATTTCTGACACAACCAGGATCACAAGAAGGACAGGCTCCAGTCAGATTTAACAAAGGCAGGTAGCATTAGAGTTAACCAGATGGCCGGGGGCAAGCATAAGAAAATAAACAACACAAACCAAG
>NW_022196905.1:49336961-49353840 GCF_008632895.1 Mastomys coucha | reverse complement strand
AAAATTTACACAATATCTTTCCACAAATCCAGCCCTACAAAGGAGAATAGATGGAAAGCATCAACATAGGGATCAAAACTACACCATAGAAGAAGCAAGAAGGTAATCTTTCAACAAATCCACACAAACCTAATTCCACCTCTTACAACAAAAACAACAGGAAGTGACAATTACTTTTTTTTAATATATTAATTTGAAAATTAATATGACCAACATATCCTAATCGATTGAAATCCAATAATATGAGGAATTGGAAATTTGTTGATTGTCATCCAATGATCTCTCTAATCTGGTAATTGTAGAAATAGGTCCAACATTGTACAATCTATATATACTGTCAGTTTGTTTGTTTGTGACAGTGTCTTGTTGTGTACAACATAAGGCTCTTAAAATCTTGCTTCTCCTATCTCAGCCTCTCTATTAGTAGTATTGTTTATTTCATGTTTTTACACTATACTATGGTTTTCAGAACAGCTTATATATTTCAAAAGTATTTATATACTCAAAAGAAACATAGATGATTAACTAGGGAGGTGACTTGTAAGAGAACAACAAAGTGAGACTGAATGCTTTGCTTGACATTTGTAACTCTTGTATCAAGTTTGAAGAAGATGACTTTATAAGGTATTCTTTCTCTGAGATGAATGCTTTTCCAAATTATCACAGCTAATGAAACAAATTCTTACCCTCACTTAATGTCTGTGCCACCCTCCAAGCAGAGCCATTGTTCATTGAAACAGTTGGCAAATGACTTTATGGATAGACCATCTTAATACCTACACCATTTCTTAAATGAATGTAACCTGTTCTCTGTGGGCTGAGAATGAAGTCACTCACTCAAGTCAAATAGCTTTGACCATAGCAGGAAGTCTGTATCAAAAAATCGAGTCTACAATTCATTTCTTGGTGCAGAAGAACTCTCAACTCTCAACTTAGCTACAATGGAGGTAAAATCCTTTGGTGATGTGAGGGTCATTGTAATACAGCCTTATTACAATGAAACCCAATGTCTAAAAATTGTTCTTATTTTGGGCTTGTACCACAGTAAGAACCAAGATTTTAAACTCTACTAAATACAAAACAAACAAAAAGACTTTATATACTCATGTTCACTTAAGAAAATACTAGTAGTGATGTGTTACTTTTAAGTATACAGATAATATGTTTGGAGTTATTTAAAATTGATATTGAGAAAAATGTATTTTCACTATTGCTGTAGACGAGCATCTACATAAGACTGTTAAATCGATTGTTGTTTTATATCAAACAACTTTTATAATACTTATTTTTATTGTTATAATATTTTATAAATTTTAAGGAATATGACAAAAAATATAGGTATTGAAGGGGGGCCTATGGGAGGAGCGGTGGTACAAAACGGGAACAAGAATATGATTAAATTCTATTTAATTAAAATATGTTTTTAAATGTTAACAAAAAAATTCAAGAAATGCCCTTTAAGGACAAAATAGGACAATGACTATAAAAATAATCACACTCTATCCTGTTGAGGCTTGATTCTCCAGCATAGGGGGATGCTAGAAAAGTGAAGTGGGAGGGGTCGGAGGGTGGGAGGATGGAGGTGGGTGGGTGGGTTAGTGGGAGAGCACCCTCATAAGGCAAAGGGGAATAGAGAAATGTGGATGGGATAGGGGATTTGTAGAGTGGTAATTGGGAAGGGGAATATCATTTGAAATGTAAATGAATAAAATGATTATTAAAAAATATACAAAAAGAAAGTTTTTGAGTACATCCAATCAGATAACAAGTGAAATTTGTTATTTCAATAATAGAATACAATGGTATTATTGTGCACATATACATATAGATTATTTCTTGGCATATATACAAAACAATGTTAATATTTTAATTATCATTTTATTGATTACAGTTTCTTAATATACCCAGAATTATAAATATTCTATTGTTATCTTTTATAGTAAAATATAGGCAGTTAGTATATAGTTATCATATGTATAGTAGAAATATTCAGATGAGGACTGAAGCCATAATCAAAATATTCAGAATGAAAATCCTTCATTCATGTTTTGAAGTTTAATTTTTTGTGAAGTAGGGAATAATAATCAATGTGACATAGACTTGACAAATGACAGCTTAGTAAACCTTCTTATACTCTCAGTTCTGCCCCTTGTCTATTATTGGGGCTTCTTTGAATAAAAGAGCCTCTGGGAGTTTTTGTTTTACCATTTTCCCCTAGTGATTACTTCTTTGTGTGTGTGTTTGTGTGTGTGTGCGTGCACTCTGTTTGACATGAACTCTCAGAGCTATTTCTCCAATGCCTAATGCATTAACTTCTATGTTTTAAAGATTCTTTTCCAAATATTCTAACTTCTCTTGTATGTCTTATAGCTATGTTTTAGTCATAAAGGCATTTGGAAATTGCCTATCTCTAAATTTTCTATTTTTATTTGATTAAAATATTATAATTCACTTTTCATTCTCCTCCCTCCAACTCTTCTATGTATGAGCTCATTCACTCTGAAATTCATGACCATTTTCTTAAAAATATTATTATACATATATATGCACATATATACACACACACTGGCAGACAGAAAGAGAGAGAGGAGAGACAGAGACAAAGACAGAGAAGAGCAGAGAGGAAAGAACTTTCTGGACTTATTTGGTCATTATTCCTATACACAGGGCCATTCATCTGGTGTTGTTTTTGTGATATAATTGTTTGTGAAACATCATTAACATACACAAAAAATACTATTTTAAAACATATGTTATAGTTCTCTGACACTTAACCATTATTTTCCCTATTTTCTGTGATTTTCTTTGAGCTTCAAATGTGGCCAGTATTTTAGAGATGTATTCAGATGTGGATGGACACCCCATAGACAGTTGTGCTATTCTCTTGGACATTTGTAGATTTCTGTAAAGCTTTTTCCTTTGAAAGTGAAGCAACTTTGATGAAGGTTGGATATTTCATCAAATATTTAAAATTCAGTTAGAACTTATACTCACTTAGGAATGGAGCTGTTAGGAGTTTCGTCTCTATGGTCCATGACATCACCAGACCCAAATAATTAGCTAGGCTTACAGTCCTAGACATTAATGTATTCCTACTGTTTGGACATTAAGTCCAATTAGACAAAAGCTGTTTCTCCCCAAAAGGAAAGTCACTATTGTATCCTTGTGGTTATTATGCCAAACTGATCATTATTTTAATTCATAGATATCACTGATTGGTAGGACTATTGATTGCTTTCATTTCCTGGAAGCTGTCCAAGGGATTTCATGAGAGAAAACTCTTCTTCATATCATGGCCAACAATTGCCTTGAACAAGGAGATATATTAAGCTTCCACTTTTACTGATTTTGTTATATTTTTTTCTACTAATAGCAAGTACAAAATAATTTAGTCAGTTATTTTTCCCCACTGACCAACCTCTCTATTAACACTTTCCATATCAAAGTACTTGACTTCTCAGTTTTTGTATGGTGCCTTCAGATATAAAAATTCAACTCTGTTTTTATTATTTTATTTACTATGATTATGATTATTGTTGTTGTTTGTATCAGACATGATCAGAAAATCAGCTATCATTAAACTGCTTTAGTAGATCTCAGTTGATGGTATTTAGGCAAAAGACAACATCAGAAGAATGTAGGAGCTTCATTTTCTTGGTGTACCAGAAATATTCTATCATTTCGACAATAGTCCCTAGATAAATATCTTATATAGAAGAAAGATTTGTGGGCTCAGAGTGATTAATCCATGTTTGATTAGCTCAATTTAGTAAGTAACTGTGATGAGGCCAAATGTGATGTTGAGAACAAAGGTTATGGGTAGCATTTATCCATATATTCACTTTCTGACACCAGTTTTATGGGCAAACTATCAACACATTCAATAATTTTTATAATTATGATGCAACCAAAACCTGCCTTTATATCATGTTCTAAGTCTACAAGTCCTTTATGTGAAGAAAAGGCACAGGTGTCATTTACAAAACTTTTGAAGCTGTGAAGAATTATGCTCCAATTTTGATGATTTCTATTGCTTAAGATTTTCTTATTCTACACTATATTCCTAGTGTAGTGTGGTTCTTCACAGGTCCTCATTGATCTTAGAGCCTCCTCTGAACTAGTAAGTATAGTAACTGCAAAATTGAATTTCTAGTCCTTTTCGTTTAAATGCTGTAAGAGCAGTAGTCTCTAATTTCCTGGGAACAAATAAAAAATACATTTTTGAAGTATTTGATTATCCCTAAAAGGTTTGTCCAGCTTTGCTTTGTAAGTACAATTTTCTTGTGGGGAAAAAAAAAACATGTACACACACACACACACACACACACACACACACACACACACACACCCCTTTTGAAACCATCCCAGTGTTCCAGAAGCCCCAAAAGTAGGAAGGCCAGATTTAGATGATTGAAAAAAGAGAAGGAGGAGGAAGAGTAGGAGGAGGAGGTGGAGGAGGAGAACATGAAATTGGGTGGGGACATGCTGCATCAAGTAGAGAGGAGGGAGATGGCAGATGGCAGTAGGGATACAACCAGATTTTATTGAATCAATGGACAAAATTCTCAAGAATGAAGAAACATATAAAGTAAGCTTGAGAAATTCATCAGAAACGTTTCCATACAAGCTTTTATATACTTGCTTTATTAAAAGAGTCTAGATTCACATGGGTGGGGGATACCCTGGGGGCCCCAACATCTTAGAGGAGAAGAGGATGGAGTATGCCCAGGGTAACTTTGAGTGAAGGAACAGGATGTAAATGAATTAATTAAAAATACACTTGAAAAACTCAGTGTTTAATAATCCTTGTGACATCATGAGGAAACTAAAGAAACACAATCTAATTGATGGCAGGCTAACATTTCGGATTTGCTGCAAAACTTTAGTCCATATTTGTGTCACTCTCATCTCCGTGCCTGGTTTATTTATTTAGCATTGATATATGTGAGATATAAATCAATATTAAAAGTGTTATGGCTGTGCATATCTGCTTTCACTATGATTAATTTTCCAAAGGGAAAAAAAAATTAGCAGCAGCTAAAATACTTCAAAAAATGCAGTCAGAATGCCAAAGTAGCTTTTATGTGATTAACCAACCACATGAAAATAGCATCTTTGAACTATAGATATTTTTGCCTAATATGACACCTAACTAAGATTTCTTTAAGTAAAATTTTCTACAAAAATGGAACAGGTATTTCAACTCATTTGTAAATTGGACAGCTTTGTACATTCAAAGGAGAGATGATACTGGCTTTCTTACACCTTCAATTTTAGATGCTTTTGCTCTTAAGTAAGATAGATTTTATTCAGGTTAATCGCCTTTAGCCAGAAATATGAACACTTTCTTGTTAACTGCTCTTGCTCCAAAGCTTGAACTGCTCTTTAGATGTCTCCCTTCATAATTAAGATATAACCTTGCTTTAATATCTCCTGCTAAAAGAGGGTTGCCTTTCATCAGGTTACTACTATTTTAGAATATAACCTAATTAATACCACAATACTTTTTTATTTTAATGGAAATGTACAATAACTTATGTTCATCTGAGTGTCCTTACCAATTACAATTTGAAAACCCCTGTAAGGCTCACTAGGTTTGCTCTTTTTTTTTTAGGACCCTTACTTCAAATTGCCCATGTACAAGCTTATTTTCTATCTAATCAATTTTAAAGACATCAGGATTATTCCACTAATTTTTTTGAGGGTCGTATTGTTCACTTCCTTATAAGAGGAAAGGACATTTGATATATTTGTGCATGTGAATCTTCTCAATTAATTTATTTGCTTTGGGAACAAATTAAAGTGCTTGAGGATTGTACTGTTTTGTACAAGTACCAAATATTCACGAACATTTTTAAGTGGTGATTTTCATAACAGGATATTTATACTTTGCGTTTGTGTTTGTACACATGTACTAGAAATTATCCTATTACCAATGGTAATGCCTTTTATTCATAATGAGTTGTACAATGAGTCCTAAAAGCTTGTCTATGGGTTCAGATCATTAACTGTGGTTCACAGAATTATATACATGTAAAGTTATTTTGAAACTGAATTCAGCATAGCCATTATAATACGATTTGTTACTACTCTAGATTATATAAAAGTTGTAGAGAATTATGCAGTTCAACACTACATAAATATAATTATGAAGTAAGAAAACATGTAATTCCAAAAATAGAAACAAACTAAATGAAGTTAAAAAAAGAATGTAATGCCCTTCTGATTATCCTATAAGCTGACTTTGTCATGATTCAGAGTTCTGATCATTTTAATAACACTTTAAATTATTCTTTTGTTTATTCTGATTGGATCATTATATTTTGTCTTTAGAAAGTGTACATGTATATGCAAATGTATTTTCAATAAAGAAGTAATACTACAGGTCTGTTTAAGGTGCAGCGTACTATTCGGTGACGTCCTGCTGAAAAGGTACCTCAGCAAATTACCTTTCCTTTTTCTACTTATGAGAAAATAACTTAGGAACCAATGCTGGAGGTTTTGTCGCTTCATATTTCAAATATATTGAAGCTCCCTTTTCTCTAAGACTTGTACAAATGATGGTTGTGAAGATCAAATCTAATAAGGAAGCTGTTCATGCAATAGTAATTAAGACAGTATCATAACACAAAATACAGCAGAAGCCATTGTCACAGCTGTGCTCTTGGGAAGCTGAAAGAGGCAAAGATGGAAAATACTTATGTGGGACAAAAATGGGGTCCTAGATCAGGGATAGGGTCACTGGGCCATGTGGACGCAGGAAGTTTTGACTGCGCACCCCCACAGAATGGCTTGGCAGGCATAGAGCTGAGAGAAGCCATAAGAATCCCACTCTGGGGGTGAGCAAGGGGAAATCTGGGGTCCCTGCGGACCTGCCAGAGTTGGGCTCTGACTCTCGGGCACCACACATGCCACTGGGTACTGTGGAAGAACCAATTCTGGGGTACCTTGGCCACACGGAAGCCAGGGATGTCAGGTTCTCACTCTCGGACATCCCGGACACCTCTGTATGTCGTGGAAGAGCTGAAAACAGAGTGAGAACCCTCAGAAGGACTCTGGCCTGGGGGCGAAGGGAAAAGAGAAAGAGAAGAGAGCTCTGGCAGGTTACCGCTGGGACAAGAGGCCTTGAATTGCTCAGGTGGCTAGCTTGGTTTGGTTGGCTTGGGTTGGTTTTGGCTTGGTCTGGAGCACAGGGAAGCTTCCCAGGAGTGAGGTTAGATGTGCTGCTCTTGAGAGGAAGACTCTCTCCATTGCTCCAGCACTCTGAGTCCTGATGAGAAGAGGCAGTCCATGGTTTTAAAGAGTTTGTTGTAGAAAGGCAGAGAGAAGTATAGAGGAGTAGAGCCTGGCCATGGTCTTGTGGAGAAAGGGGGTAAGGGCGTGAGGAGAGAGGGGGAACAGGGGGGTTAGAGTAAGACCATGAGAATAAGAGATAAGAGAGTGAGGAAGGGGAAGGGGCAAGCAGCTCCTTTTATAGTGGGCTCAGCCATCCTGGCTGTTGCCAGGTAACTGTAGGGATGGAGTCCAGACACAATACTAGGACCTTGGGGCACTGTCTATGTGACTGATGGCGGAGGGGGATAGTCTGTGGGAGGCTTTAGCTGCCACAGGAGCCAGGGGTCCAGGAGGCTTGGCCAAACACCTACTGTCTCTTATGGTCACCGGGGTTCCAGGCCTGTGCTCACCTGGGAACCAGGCTGTCTGTGCACAGCTCACTGTCCCATATACTTAGATATAGTTCGTTAATGGGTACTCCTGAGTCAGTACCTCATACTCTAGTGGTAAAGTGGCCTACAATCTGGTTACAATAAGGAGTCATTTGCCTATGAGGAAAAACTGAAGTTAAAACAACTTTTGAGAAACCTCTCAAACTGAGGTAAAATGTGGATGCTTTGCACAGTTCACATTCGCCCTTTCCAAGGGACTAAGGCTATGCTAGAGAGAGGATCATATCTTCAGTCCAAACAGTGTAGATATGAACTCCACGAAAGGAAAAAGTGTCAGAATAGAAAGAGCTCAGAGGACGAACCACTTATTCTAGAAAGGAGACTGTCTTCAGCACAATGTCTACATGGGAGTAGGTACAGCATTCAAATAAATTTAAAGTACATTTTTTGAACAGGGCATGCAATTGAGCTATATAAAAATTTACAGCTATAAAAATCCACAACTAGGATGGAATAGTGTAGTAATTTTCAATTTGTTTATATTTCCCACGTTTTGGAATGTCTCCCTCCTTAGTGATTTTAAGAAATATTTTTCTAAGAGAAGCACCTTCTTCTCATTGTCTGTTTCTGAATTAATAATATCTAGTAGTTCATACCTTTACATATATGCTCTTCACTGTTTGCTCAGTGTACCGTTTACAACCTTCAACCTTAAAGAAAAAAAGTCCTAAAATAATGTGTACAATATAAAGTGTATTACTGGTAGTTCAATATTCTAAACAATATCAATTACAAAATAATCCTGTCCAAACAATTTCACTGTAACTTAGAGGTGATACAGGTGTTGTTCCTTGTCACTGATAGCCTTACGATAGCTCTCTATGCTGCAATTAATACGTAGATTATACAAAAACAAAAACAAAACAAAAAATCCACCAATTATTTAAACTAATACTATGTACTGAATAACCTCTGGTACAAATAAATAAGATAAATGAACTTTAAGGATTTTCCCAAGACAACAGACCTAGTTAATATACTTTCAATGTGCTTAAGCTAGCTAATGTCCCTATGGTCATGATAGTTCCTGAATCCTGGGAAAACTTTGATAATTATTTATTGTTGTAAGTTAGTTATACAGAGATACAAAGTCAAGAATGAAAATGACATTCATAAGAGACCAAGGAACTAAAACTGTCACTGGAAAAATAAGTAATTTTATGCTCAAAATGTTGAAACACATATAGTTTATCTAATATTCAATGTGTAAAATGTATACATAAAGAGTTATTTAAAGGTCATATACTCAGGGTTATAAGTTATGTTTCCACTGTAAAATTGTAAGAAAGTTAACTAGACTCCTGATCTTCACTGGGTCAAGAATACATTAAATTCAACACACACACAAAAGAAAGGCAAAATCAGAAAGGAAGTGTGAACTATGTAATATACTTTTTTTTTTTCCTTTTCAGGCTATATATTAAAAAATAAAAAAGACAGCATGTCTCTGATCTTGTAAACAAGACAGAGTAATTTAAATTGTGACTGTAGTAATCTCACAACATTAATTTGCCTTATAACTCTAGGAGATCAGTTGTACAATAATCCTGAGTTTAATTTCTTCCAGCTAAAAATAATAAAGTATGAGTGCTATGTGTTCTTAAATCTGCTACCATTGTCTAAACTCACAAATGGTTTTTACTCACTTCAGTTTCCTTCATTTCTCAACTCTCTATCCTAAGTCATCAGTTTTCATTATGGCTGATTTTAGCACTATAGACAATGATATTATCGTATTGCAACCTTACACAATATACAACCTATTACCTTCCTGTAATCAAAACAAGAACCTAAACATTCCTAGCTCTCAAACGCTTCTAGCTTTAGGAGTGCATGTGAGTAAAATGGACCTAAATGACTTTTTTTACAGAGTGTATAAAGAGATTACTGCCCTCATGACATAGATATAGCCCTTTAATTTGAATGGCTTTTACTGCTTTCCCCAGGCTTGCCAGTACACGACTTTCAATGAAGGATTTTATTGCTTCATTGATGGAAGCATTACTTTTATAATCTCCCGTTATTTATTGTCTCAATGCTTTTCCAGTTAATCAGATGCCCCAGTCTCTTGCTTTTCATCTCCATAATGTTAAATAAATATTTATCTTCCACCTGCACTGTACAGGATGTAGTGATTTCTTGATTTTTAAAAATAAGTACAAAGGCTGGGCAGTGGTGGCGCACACCTTTAATCCCAGCACCTGGGAGGCAGAGACAGGCAGATTTCTGAGTTCGAGGCCAGCCTGGTCTACAGAGTGAGTTCCAGGACAGCCAGGGCTACACAGAGAAACCCTGTCTTGAAAAAAACAAAACAAAACAAAAAAGATAAGTACAAAGGTGAATAGAATTGGTTAAGTTTTTCTACTATCTTCAGTCAGCTAACAGGCTCTTAGTTTATGGATCATTTCCTTGTTCAAATGCTGCAGAAATATTTTCAGTGCCAGGTCCAATGAATGTCTTAGTCTGAGTGTTGGCATTAATTTTCTGAGTCCATCTCTTCTGAGTTTGGAACAATCAGTTAATACTGAAAAACAATGCATTGTACTATGGAAATGCTTCCATCCCTACATTCTGGCTGGAAACCTTCATTTTCTACAACACATAACTTGACAGAATTAGTTATATTTATTATGAACTTATTCTGAATACTCTATGGTAAATGTTTTTAAATTACCTTTACCAAAAGTAGTCCATGGAGAGAAACATTGCATATACCTAGATGTTCACTTCAAAGGGTGACTTGAAATGTTAGAATGTAGTTGAAAATCTTGTTTCATGGGGAAGATTTTGGCTAATTGTGCAGATTGTTCCCGTAATTATTCCATCTCCCTCACTTTATACAAAGTCATTCCTGTACAACAATACAACGTAACCTAAGAGTGTTTTGCTTTTGGAAGCTCCAAATATTTCTTATATTTTGCTATATGGTGGTATAAAATGATAACATTGTAAGTGCCTTTTTCCCATTGGTTTCCATAAACTTAAATTCTTTCAAAGATTGCAATATATTACAAGGGAAAAATCACTTCCTCTCTGTACAACTGAAAAGAATATGAATTTTTATAAAGCTGGGTATTTCTTACTATAAGTTTATTTCTTCTCACAATTTTCTTTCTTTTCATGAATTCTTAGAGAAAATAAAACCTATCAAGTGAATATTAGCATCAGATTGAGCTAATTTCAATCTCCAGCTTTCTGACTTTAGAAACAGTTTGTGTGTTCCCATGTGTATAGAAGAAGGTAACATAGAGACTTCTTTGGATAATGCAGATCAAGAGTACTAGATATGCATTTTACACTTAGACTGGTATTTCCTTGGACCAGTATATCTAATGTAACTTTTTGAAACTCTGGAGACCTTTTAAAAACCTCTAACTTCCACAGGAATGATTGGAAAGCAAATGGCTGCTAATCATAGCCAGTTCAAGATTTTAACAGTCACTAGGACTAGCTCTGTGGCTCAGTGGCTTAGTGTCACAGAGTGCCACTGGCACAAGGGCAGGGAAATTTGCAAGTATTCCCATCTCAGACCACAAACAGCTTTTATAAAAATAAAGTGAGTATAAAGACATGAGTTTTCAAACTGAATGACTTCTGTGCTTTGATACTCATATGTAGCATGTTTTGTTTTTTTCCACAGTAATGCAGAGAGTGACAAAGAGAATATAGTCATTTATATTGTTTTGCCTTAAGAACCTTTTGGCCTCTAACTAAAATAATCTTTAAAGTACTAAAGAACTAACAGTTTTCTTCACTGCTTGCACCATTTTCTTTCACATCTTTCTATTTAGGATCCAAACACTCAATACCAGGACAGTCTATGGCAAGTGCACATATATGGCGAGTTACTGAGAGACCTCATTAATTTTACATCTCAGATTTTGCAATGACAAATAGGCAACCTATGAAAATATAATGAGTAAATTTAACTAATGGCTAAAATCAGGGAAGGGAAGAAGTCAGAATTCAAGAGTTGCATAGTAATATTAAATTCACATATCCAATTTTCTCCCAAAATTTAAAGGATATACAATGAATAGAATTACATAAGATTTTCAATGGAAAAAGATCCAAATCATCACTAAAAAAGTCCTCAAGAATCTACTAGACACAAACTCTAAACTATTTTCGGAAAGAAGTTCAATAAGCTAAAACATGGTATGAAAAAAAAAGTTCAAAAAATAGATGAACAAATTGACGTTATGTTCAAAACAGAGACAGGAAACTTTAGAGTGTTGAATGCCAAAGGAAAATATTAGATTAAAAAAAAACATTTGAGGAATCAAAAATAATTTATAGAACTGAAAAAAAGATGATAGAAATAAAAAATGTACTACTGAGGTGCTGAAGAAGATTTAAGAAAGCATGAGAAACACACTTGAAAGAAGAACAAAGGAAATTTTTGAGAAGGTGATAGAGAAAGGGAAGATAAAGATAGAAGACTGGTCAATAGAGCCTAAGGGGCACACAGAGCCCAGTCAAGCCAACCAGGCCCAACATTTTGAGAATATCATAGGAAGAAAGAAAAGGCTGAAAGTATGTTTAAAATTATAATGCTTGGAGACTTTCATGATTTGTTAAACATTAAAGCTTGATGCACTCACAGTGACCTCAAAAAGGTTCACCGAAATAAATTACAGTTCAGTTGTAGATGGAGAAAAAATATTGAAAACTACAGAAAAGAAGCGACTCATTATTTATAAAGAAGTGACGGTATAATTTTAGGAAAGTGTTAAGTGAGAAAGAGTCAATAAAGGATCCATTATCTGAAAACTTCATTGTCTATTGAAAACTTAGAAAGGAATTAAAACTTTCACAACAAAATCAGTAATGTCTGTTATTATGCCTGTGCCATAAAATGTCCAAGCTTTGAAGTCTGGTGGACTGAAACCAAAGGGCTCTAGGTAGAAAGTGGTACTAATATGAGAAATTAAAAAACATTAAAATTAAATAGTCTAATTGGAAAGCCTGTATCAATGAAACAATAGTCTGCAATTTCGCTTGAGTTTTACACATGATTTAAAAGACCAATACATTTAAAAGTATATATTTAGAACTAAATATTATTTGACTTTATTTTTTAACTTTGCACTTTCTGTTATGGATAATAAGTATGACTAAATAATTTTATAGTTCATTTAATGTGGGATAAATAATGTGTATAGATGTAATTTTATCATATCAGTAATCCAACGGAGTTAAAAAGAAGATAAAAAGCAGGTATTTGAATATTAATCAGTACACAGTCTTTGCTTTGTGACACACCTGTGATAATCACAAAATATGGCTATAGAAGGCATATAATCAGGACTTTAAAAGAAGCTAAATAAATTGTTACAGAAAAGTTAAATATTTAAAAATAAATAGAGTATATAGCCGGCAAAAATATTCTAAGGATGTAAGAAAAGTATAAAATACAAATTAAATAGTATAAAAATCATACAAAAAGTAGTATAAAAAAGTCATAGGTGCCACCACCTTATGAGTTGTTATAAGAAATACAAACAGCTTAAATGCTTTAATTAAGTAGAGAGTTTGGACAGAAACACAGGATGCAACTCTATGACTCTTATGTTCATTTTTCATTCAAAGACATAAATATATTTAAAAATGAAGGTTGAAAAGGATTATCCATGCAAATAATGTTAAAATTTGAGAAAAGTTTACTGTATTAATATCAGACATTCTAAATGAAAGAAAGAAATTGCTAAATACAAAAAATATGATACATTTTCATGTTAATTTTGTTAAATATATCATGATAAACATAGCACCATTTAATAAACAGATATCAAAATAGGTAAAAGAAAACAGATTTCTATAGTTCAAAATTGAAGAGAAACAATGTGTTATAATTTGTAATTTTTAATAGAAATAATAGTTAAGACATGTTTTTAACTTGTTTAACAGTAGTAGTAAACATTTATTGAATATTTGCTATATTCCCAGTGGTAACAAGTCAGAGAAAATAAAATATTTTTCAAGTATGTTAGGGCTTATTAGGAAAGTTATCTTAAACAAACAAGTTCCTGTGAGTTTTAATGTACTAGCTAAATTCAATATATTAAAGTCAATATTACCTTGTAGGATCATAGCCTCACACTGTAGATTTATTAATATTGATATGTATCTCAAAAATCTTATATCAAATAATAAGAGATACCACCTCCTGGTAATTAAAATTTTTCCATCTTTGCTTATATTGATCACAAATATTCATATTTACTATAAACAATCAATAACTATGTTCCAATTGACCAAAAGAAAAAAGATTCTATAAGTAAACATTTATATATTCTTCATTCTTATAATATTCTTTTCTTTGAAATTTAAACTCTACTGTGTCAAATAAGATGCAAGTTTTAAAATCAATATTATTAACTTAGTCTTATTCTATGAACAGCAAAATTCATCTACTTGAATTGCTACTTTTTCTTTAACTACTTATTAAAATAATCATGAGTCCATTTCTTTTTGTATTATTCTAGGCACAAGTATTTAGAATTTTGCTTTTATTTTAAAATACTAGTTAAATAAATTATAGTGGTATCTCCTTCTTCTTACTTCCAAAATGCATATAATCCCAATTTTAATTATAAATTATATCAGCTGTGGTACTACTCAACTCAGGTCTGTGTTGATATCTATGGCCTGTGATACCACTGAATACCATTAAAAAATTCTATTCTGCACCCCAAATCCATGTTGCTGACCTTAGGCAATGCTGCTGCTGAGGGCCATATTAACTGAGGGCCAGTGCTGCCAATGAGGAATGTGAGGTTGTCCATGGCTTGTGCAGCAGCAGAGGCCATGTTGATGTTCATGGTCTGTAGTACCACTAGTCACCATGATGGTGTTTGTGGTACATGTTGATGCCAGAGACCATGTGGATGTCCTCGGTCTGCACTATCACAAGGAACCTTTTGTAATTCCATGAACTGTGTTCCTGCTGACTGTAAAAGACAAGGAAGCTACTTTTTTCCCATGGTGTTAATGACTGCAGACTCTCAGTTGAG
Source organism: Mastomys coucha (assembly GCF_008632895.1). Classification (NCBI taxonomy): domain Eukaryota; kingdom Metazoa; phylum Chordata; class Mammalia; order Rodentia; family Muridae; genus Mastomys; species Mastomys coucha. The sequence continues at coordinate 49,339,097 of NW_022196905.1, read as the reverse complement.
AGCAAGTCCCAGAATTTCAACTATGCTCCACTGAGTATGAAGCAACACAAATTGGATTTTTCCTCCTCTTCCTCCTCCTCATCTTCCTTCTCTTCCTACTCCTATTTCCTCTCCCTTGTCTTCTTCCTCCTCCTCTTCCTCATCTTTTTGACTTCTTTTTCTTCTTCTACTTTGCCACCGCCTTCGCCTTCTTTTTCTGCTTCTTCTCCTTCTCCTCCTCTCCCTCCTCCTCTTCTTCCTCCTCTCCCTCCTCCTCCTCTTCCTCTTCATTTTTGTATGTGGACAGTGGTCCCAAAGGGACGAGGGGAAGACCTGAGAAGAATGGAAAGTGAAGACGCTTAGATTCATGGTGTCAAATTCCAAAATAATAAATAAATATATAAATTATATTGTTATATAGCTTTTAAAGATTATTTTATTTAGATGAATATATGTTTATCTACATGTGTTGATGTATACTATATTTGTGCATGTACCTTTGTAGGCTAAAAAGTGTTATATCTCCTAAGGCTGCAGTTACATACGATTGTGAGCTACCTAATTTGGTTCTTATGAATCAAACCTGGGTCCTCTAAAAGTACCTTAAATATCTAAGCTATCTCGCAAGCACACTATCATCCATAGTTTTGATCATTAGCTTTAAGTGGGTATTTTGGTGGTTATTTTTGGATATAATGAAGGCTATATAAAATATTTGTATTTGTAGAATTAAAAATTCCTATTTAATGTCCACTTAAAATCATTTATTACTATGTCATCCTTCAATATTTAATTTCCAATTCTATGTAGTTATTTACATTTTACTTTCATTCTGTTGTTTTTTTCTCCTTTGGTATCTGTTATTCTCGTGTTTTAATATCAACTGATTGTTTACTGAGCTTGTTGCCAAATTTATACCCAAACATCTCTTTCCTTGTTCCTAAAGTAGAAAGAAACCCTTTTTTTTTCTTGATCTTGTTTCCAGGTTTTATTTTATTTTATGAAAATACATGCACTTAAACTATTTGATTTATAATATTTAAAAATGCTTACCTCCTTTCTAACTCTAAGTGAGTGTAGCTTAATGTAAATTTTGTGTTTGCCTTTTAGAGAAAATGTTTCTCTATCACATCCGGATTCATTTTTGCTGTTAAACACTTCCCACATCTGCTGTCTGAGTCTTCAAGTATGACTAATCCTTTTATCTTTTCAAAGTTATTTCTCAACTTCTATTTATAGTCAGTCTTATAAAATTAAACAATCAAAGAAATAGACTTTGGTTTGATAGTCTGCCATTTTCTCTAATTCCATGAAAGAGAAAATTATATTGATTAATTAACATTAGATTCTATAGATAAGTAAATTGTCCTTGTGAACAGAATTTAAGATAAATTTCAAGTTCATAATTTTGGTTAGGTAATAGCATTTTCTCTAATTTACTAATTGATCATTTTGGTTATTCCTTTGAAAGATTTGTGTGCCATGTACACTAGCTATAATTATATGTATATTAATTTGCAGTTTTTTTTAAATATCAGTCACATAAATGCTCTACAAAAATATATAGTGTGAGTAAATAGTAGTAAGCAGATATGCAGAAAATAACAATATTGCACATAAATTTAAGAAAGAACTATGAAAATGATTCAAAGTGAAGACAGAGGGAAGCTGCCCTTATTTTGTTAACAGAGCCAATATTATAGTGACTAAGGATTATAAGATTTACAAACACTTTTCCTGCTTTGAGAGTCAGTATTTCCATTTGATTCTTTAGCTTCACACTTGATGAATATAGGAAAAATTGAGTCCACGTTGTTTTACTACAATGATACTAGACTGGAGAATGACCTCCTCCTCCTCTTTCTTCCTCCTCCTCCTCCTCCTCCTCCTCATAGTCCTCCACTTCTTTGTTTTGTTTTGTTTTTATTTTTTTTATTTTTTGGTTTGTTTCAATTACCTTCCTAAATTGATCCCCAAAAGTTGACGTCTATTTTAAGTCAGCTGATCAAATATGTGTAAAGTAGTGAACCAACTTTTGCACTACTATGTGCTTTATAATATTTTTCTCAGTTTATATATTTTTGACATTATTTAATCAAGACTATATGCTTTGTAGAAAAGAGAGAGCAAGACAGAGAGAGAGAGAGAGAGAGAGAG
>NW_022196905.1:49309451-49336951 GCF_008632895.1 Mastomys coucha | reverse complement strand
GAGAGAGAGAGAGAGAGAGAGAGATGGAGAGAGAGAATGAATGCTAATGATCTCTCATCTAGCTCTTGATGGGATTCTCAACTACTTCTCTATATCAGGTCCAAGATTAATCTTATCTGAAGGCAAGTGGTCTTAAAAAAGAATTATATTTTCTATGCCTGTGAAGTTTTAAGAGAAAAATTGTGGCAGATATTTACATACCAATTTTTATCATGTGGAATGTCCTCCAGAACCTAACAAATCAAATGATTAATAAATGGATAAGTTACTAAGATAAAATCAGACATAGAACTTTATCTCACTGATACATAACCTTTAGTATAAACCCAAAGTTTATAGGGATCAAAACATTTTAAGCTTTCAATGAATATGATAAAAACTGAAATATATAACACAAAACTTAGTAATTTAAGACATACTAATTTTTTAAAAATATGTAATACTCTTTTTCCTTATTTTTATTATGGTGAAGATTTTTAAGTGCTAAAATTAATTGTACTTCTTCATTCTACTTTTTTCTTGTTAAAATTTCTATCAGAATTCAAGATTTAGATTTAGATATATCTATAACTTCTATTGAAATAATCTTTATTATGACTTATAGAAGAAAGTATCAAGTGAATCCTTATATGACTGGTTTGATTAATTGTACTCAAGTCTAGCATACACACAAATGACATGTAGAACATGATAAAGCAAAGCTTGCAAGGTAAAATTTTAAGTTTGTTTCTTTGTTTACTGTTTAGGTCTTGAATATTTGCATATGTATCAATTTCACATGTGATATTAATGCTTGTAATCTAGGAACTTCACTTTTGTTGTCTGAATCTGTATGTTCTAACCACTGGATACATCTGTACCACATCTGACCCCAATCCTTTATCAACTGTGGGGCAGTGTAGGGCAGTGGTCAGTTCAGGAAACTTAGGCTCAGTTGAGTAATTGGCCTTAAGCTCTGGAGCCTCAGTGGGCAGTCTCTGACTGCAGGGGACAGAAGGAGCTTAGCTATAACTCCGGACTCTTTGGCTCCTGCTTCAGTCACAACCCCCCACAGCAGATGTGGGCTCTATAAGGCAGACAATGCCTTAAGCTCCCAGCATTCTAGCTGGACTCTACCCCCAGTCATTTGACCACAGCCAGACATGGCATGCCCCATAAAATATAAGGGGTGGTTTGACCCCTCCTCTCCTCTCTTACTCTGTCTCTTTTCTTGCTCTTGCCCTCTTTCCTCTCTTGTTTCTCTTGCTTCTTTTCCTTTCCTCTCTTGCTCTCTGTCCCTCTCTTGCTTCTTTTCTCCCTCTCTCTCTCTCCCCCTCTTTCTCCTTTCTCTTGCTCTTTGTTCTCTTCTCTTGCCCTCTTGCTCTCTTGCTTTCTTTCTCTCTACTTGACCGGCCTATTCTCTCTTCCCTATAATAAAATATCTCATTTATACATTGCCTCCTTTTTAACTAATAGCACCCCACCACAGACCTCAGCACAAGGGAGAGAGAGTACCAGGCCGCAGCAGCGGTCCACCCACAGTACAACAATCAACCACCAAAATTCAACTGAGAAATCAACTCCCATTGGAAAATTCCCCCAGAAGACTCAGCTTATACCTGGCTTCTATAACTCTAAGATAGTTTGGAAGACAGAAATTACATGAGAGTTTGGACAGAGAAGTTTAATTAAAACAGATATTTTAGACAACAAGAGACTGGAATAATAAGGGAGTAGAGATAAGAGTTAAACAGTGATCTCTGGATAGCATCAAGTAACAAAGTCTAAAGCAGCTGTAGATCCAGGACTGTGACCAGACATTGGCTGACATGATGTGAATCTCAGCAACCATCAGAGATGTTCCTTTAGTACTGTATTTTATCATAACTGAGAATCCTCTCCGAGGGATGAAGAAAACTCCTCTCCAGAGTGAGTTTCCATCTTTGAATGCCATATTGCTGGAGTAATGCAGAGCATGCTCATTTTCTGCTACTCTAGAAGCACTTCCTAGCACTCTAGTAGACACTTCCTAGAAGCTGTAGATGGACACTGAACACACTAAAGGAGTCTACTGAGTATAGCATAATGGGTAAAGGATAAAAAATTCATTTCTCATATAACATGTCTCTAGAACTTATTTAGCAATGCTTAGCTTAACATATTGATAACTCAGAATGGAATAATGTTTAAAGAACCCATGTTAAGAGATAGCTGAATAGTTCAGCTCACACCTCCACCTACCATTCTGGATCTGTGCACTGCTCCCCACCCCACAGCTCTGTCTGCCTCCCAGGAGGCCTGCTCCAACCAGGTACACCAAGGAACTACCAGGCTAGCCAACACCGGAGACAATCAGAACATTATCAGCAGAAGCCAGTGCAATATGGCACCATCAGAACCCAGCTCTTCTACTACAGCCAAATATTGGACAGAGGTGGGAGATTCTTATGGAAGAGTTGGGGTGTAGCAGGAACAGCAGGACTGCTTCTTTGTAAACACTGGGGCCTGTGCAGCTGCAGAAGCTTCTCCTGTAGAAGGACCTAATGGAGGACTTCCTGTGACACCTGTATTTCTACAGGAGGACCTAACTGAGGATTACCGGAGAGAGCAAGGATTGCTGGTGCAAATAATGCCAGCCAATCAGGAACTGCTGTTTAGAAATGATACTTTCTTGGGACCAATGGAGGCATGGGTGGAAGGTATTAAAGGAGCTTACAGCAGTGCTCAGATGAGCTTGCAGCAGCATTTCTCACCTGCACTTGAAATCTGTGTTGTTGACTCTACCCTCAACCCCTAAGGGCAGGTAGGGTCAGGTGGAGAGGTGTCCAGGGTACAGGCAACATTGGGGGAAGGATTGAAGACACCAAAAGAGATAAAACTTCACAGGAAGACCAAAGGGGTCAACTAACTTTCTCACTTGGCAGGTCCAACTAAAGAATCACCAAAGAGCATACCCAGACTGGACCAAGGCTACCAGCATATAGTGTTGCCTTGCCTGGCCTTAATGGGAAAGGATGGTTTTAACTCCCCTGTCTTGATGTGTCAGGGTGGAGGGATACCCAAAGTGGCTCTACCCCCTCGGAGGAGAAGGAGATGAGGGATGTGGGGAGGGACTCTTAGGGAAGGACTAGAAGGAGGGACAGCATTTGGGCTGTAAATCAATCAGTTAATTAGTAAATAAAAAAGGAAAGTCAGAGAAAAAAGAACCCTTGTTAAGCATTTCATAAATAGACAAAAAAGAATAGTTTTGCATCTGGGTGACTAGCCATTGCTACTGGTAGATAACTGCTATGGTGTTCCTTGTTATATGTTGTATGTTCTAAATAGATGAAGATCTGAATTAATATGGTACCTGTGAATATCTTCTTGAGACATTTAATGATAAGTTTGATAGGTAACACTTAATATAAAATGTTACTTTACAAATTGTATTCTTATTTTATTGCCTGTACTCACTAAATACCTTAGAAGATTTTTAAATGCCAAAAATGTATTTACATAATTTCATACCATCACAATATAATATTAAAAATTCAAGGCAAGATTTTCAAAATATCAGTTATTATTTATATTTACAGTTTGAAAAAAGTCATGCCTAAAAATGCATTATATGCTTATCCTTATGTAACTAGTAGTTGCTCTCAAGACTTCATGGCTGAATATTGCAATGCTTTGTGTAAAGTAACTTATATAACATAAAACTTACTTCTTCAGTTTATTTATACATCAGTCCCCAAATGTTTTCATAAAGTTGACTGTTAACTATTGTCAACTGCCTTGTGGTATCGATTCATTTCCAGGAATATAGACATTCCTCCCATTGAATGAGAGCCTATACTAAAACTTACAAATTGTGTGGTTTCCCATATTATCCTCTGAGCATCCACAGTTTTGTTTTCTGCCTCAGGAATCCAAACAAAGCCACTGCTTAACAGGAAGATATAGACTTTTTTTTAATCTTGTAATATTTTTGTGAACCAGTAGAATAGATGTGTTTACATTTTATGTTTTGTTAATTTATTCTCTGATATATTACATCCTACCAGTTTCCCTCCCTCCTCTCCTCTACCTCCCCATCCACCCCTCTTCTGTTGCCTTTCAGAAGAGGGCAGGCCTCCCAGGGACATTTACCAAGCAGCATATCAAGTTACAATAAGAGTAGACAACTCCCTGCTTAGACTTGACCAGGCAACCCAGTAAAAGGGGTTCCAAAAGCCATCAAAACCTTATGATTTTAATAAAATTAACTTTATTGTAAAGAACTTTCACATTGAAAAAACATTTCTTAGCTAGATTAATCAAGCAACAAATTTCTTGGTGTAAATTAATGTATAAATATAATTAATAAGAAAGTATGAAATTGAAGGTGAAAATCCTTGGCTTCAGAATAGCTATGCTAACTACATACAAACTTATTGTTATATAATATCTTGGAATATGGGAAAGTGCTTATTTGAGGACTTAGTTTTCTTAGTCACTACTGTTCCATTTGGATAAATGCAGCCAGGATATCAAAGTGGATTGTCTCTCTGAGACCTGAGATAAGTGCCTTTAAATTGTACCTTTAAGGCCTGTTCTGGGGACATTCTAACTCAAGAAAGCAGTATTGATAAGTTGAAACATGCACTGTTCAATCTGAATAATAATGAAAACTGAACTATGAGATGGAATAAAAAGATGTAATTTTAGATTTGTGCACATGGGAGTGGGTATCCGTTTCGTCCAGTGATTGTTCTTTAGAGAGTTGGGTCACTATATTGCATGTTTGCTAATCATTGACTGTAGTCCCAAAAAAGCTTTGTGAAATGTTATGCCCTATGTAACAGCAGAGTAACATAAAATAAAACTACAATTTATAAAACCATTTATTATGGCTTTGTAACAGTTGCATGCCCGTATTTTAAGGAACAGATGAATTTACTCCTTTTTGAAGTTTATTGTTACTTCTCTTTATGTAACATGTGGTGATATCCATATTTCTGCAAGCAGTGTGGTACACTTGTCTAGGGTGCCTGGCATAGTAATACTGGACTATATTTCTCCAGATAACATCACGGCTCATCTTCCTCAGATGTAGTGATAATCTGGTTAGGTGTCATGAAATAAAGTAGACGTTTGAAAACTAGAAAAAACAAAAAAAAGAAAAAAAAGATGTAATTTTAACTTTTTTAAGTCTTGCTTCTAGGTCTTGTGTTCCTGTGGCCTGTATGAGTCATATGTCCCTGTGCATATGTTCTAATATGCACTCCTCTGAAGAGGCATTTGGAGAACACAATGACTAATACCCTCACTACTTATTGTGGACCTGTGCTTATGATGAGCTTGCTTGTGGAGATAGCTCTCCTGTTTCTACCTCTCAAAGAGCTGGGTCCAATGTTGCAAGACCAGCCCCCAACTGAGCTCCTGTACTGCTAGGTCTTACAGATAATATAGTAATGAGAAATCTGCTAAATAAAATGTTAGCATTAAAAAGATAATGTTTTTCTCTTCTGGGGTGTGTTTGTTACAGGTAAAATAGCAGGGGTAATATTGTAAAGCTCATAACAACCCTTCAAAAGAATAAAATAACTGAAGTGGCAAAGTAATAGCATTTGTAGTCTACGTCTATCACTGTCAGCACACTACAGAAAGACCAAATGAGACACTACAAGATTAACTACTAGTATTTATATTATGCAGAAACTATAATGCTTGAAACATAAATAAAAACAGAAGCCATTTAAATTCATAGTCTATTATTTTAACATGTCACATTCATGTAGCAGAGAACAGAAAAGAGAAATGGTGAAACCCTTCCTGAGTGAAAATTACCTCCACTAAAACAGACATGAATTCAAAGCATCAGTGGCTATATATACTATAGAGACCCATAGATTATATTGCCTCCTGTGTTTAGCTGTCATACTTTAAATGCCCTCTATGATTATTATGTAATGAAAGAATCACCTAATGATATATTTCTCACAACATTTCTTGGTTCTTATGTAAATAGTAGTTTCTTTTAAATGTGCTAGGCTACTTCTAATACAGTTCAACTCTTTTGTAATACCTTTTGTAATACCCTATTACAGAAAGGGTAATGCCTATCCCTCGTCTCCCACATGAACATCAATACACTCTATACTATATCTTTCCTGCAGAAAGTATGTGGTTTTTTTTTTTTTAGTGTATTGTTGATGTTAGGACTTTATGTAAACTATTTTTCTCCAAACTATATCTCTCAACACACTCCATCTTCTCTCTCAGCACATAGTCACCTCTAATTTGCTTGAAGACGTGAAGACATTAAAAAAATATATCTGAACCAGTCAACATGTTCTTATAAATAACTAATAGATTTAAATTAATTTAACTAATTAATAATTTAAAAATTATAAAGGCAAATTATTTGAAAAATTTCCATCATTATCACTCATACCATTCAGCCCAATAGGCCAAATATATACTCACTTATTTATTGTATATAAAAGTTTTCCTCTTTTTTGATCTTTAAAACTATTCTACAGAAATATGAGGAGTAATGACACAATCACTCCATTCGTTATGACATAACCTTGCAACATAATGGTTTATCTTTTTTCTTTCTCTCTAGCATGCATTATTGTTTCTATTATCATTATATAGCTTGCTAACATGTTCCAATGCCACATTCTTTCCACTAGAATAATGTCACTGTTATTAAGTTATACAAAAAATGTATTTAAAATCCTAAGTGATATAGCATCCTGGCCATAGATTTCTTCTCAACTTTCAATGTTCTTTGTCTAGATTATTTACTCCTGAAATCTGAAAATAGAGTTGAATTAGAGAAAGGATTTTTGCCATTTCTCATTTTGCAAAAGAAGATAACATTCAATGTTTTGAACACCCTTATTGTTTTCTCTTCTAAATAACTCAGTCTCAGAGTTTCACTAATATCAACAAACTAGGGAAGTTGTCTCTGACCTTCATAAACATTAAATATGTCCTGGCTGATCTATCCCATATGAGAGGTTTTATTTTTATTAATGAACATCCAACTTCCAACTAGGAAGAAATATATGATATATATTCATAATATATATGCATATATATCTTATATATAATGAATGTGTATTGTGTATCTTGTCTTAAAATAGGTTTACAAAAGCAATATTATATTTTACCTTTTTTCAAAATGTCATTGGTTTCAAATTTGGAGGTCATAAATAATAATGATGTATTAATCATACTCTCAATGCTGCAACAAAATGTCTGAGAAAAATAAACATATGGAGAAAATCTTTATTTTGATACATGATCTCACAAGTTTCCATACAAGTGTATTTGGTCTCATTGCTATGCATAAACTTGAGACTGGATATTATGATGACAGAAATTGAACTAGAGACTGCTGTTCTCCTGAGGAGAAAGCAGAGAAAGCTGACATTTTTGTCCTACTGGCAGTGGTATACCACTACTGGGCACATGCCCAAAGGCTCCATCCTACCACAAGGACACTTGATCAACTATGTCCTAGCAGATTTATTCATAATAGGTATAAGTTGGAAAGAAGCTAAATGTCCCTAATGGGAACATCCAAATAATGGATAAAGAAAATGTGGTATATTCACGGAAAAAAAAGTATTACTCAGCTGATAGGAAAAAAAATAACATCATGAAATATTCAGGCAAATGGAAGGAAATAGAAAAAAATCATTCTTATGGAGACAAACCATGTGCAGAAAGACAAACATGGCATGTATGGATATTACCTGTAAAGTAAAAAACAATCAAGCTATAATGCAGACTCAGAGTCTAAGTAACAAGCAAGACTGAAGAGAGTAATGCATGGATCTACCAGGAAAGTGGAAGCAGATGTTGCTATTGATCTGGAATATGAATGGGAGGTGTCAAACTCAGGGAAACAGGAGTGATGGAGAGAGAATGTATGTGTGCTGGGAGACCTAACTGGAATTGGGTAGCATTTGGGTGGCAATGTGGAAACCTTGTGCAGTGAAATGACCAGGAATTTACAAAGGTGAACTTAGGAAAAAGTAACAATGCAGGATATGGACCCTGATCTGGTTATCTTCTATAATCAGACCAGGCTTCCAGAGGTAGGACAATGAAACCAGCCACAAAACCTTTATCCAACGATTATTTCCTGCCTGCAAGGTGTGTGGGTAATGGTGGAGAAGAACAAATGAGAGTGGCCATCCAACGATTAGTCTAACTTGAGGCTTACACCAGGCAAGGGAGTCCATGTCAGACATTGCCTCCCTTGCCAACAACCAGAGACTGAATAGCTTTAGGTCTTTGATAGAGCCAAAATGACTGAAAAAAAGAAGGAAAAAGAAGAAAATAAGCCGGGCATGGTGGCGCAATGCCTTTAATCCCAGCACTTGGGAGGCAGAGGCAGGTGGATTTCTGAGTTCGAGGCCAGCCTGGTCTACAGAGTGAGCTCCAGGACAGCCAGGGCTACACAGAGAAACCCTGTCTCGAAAAACCAAAAAAAAAAAAAAAAAAAAAAAAAAAAAAAAAAAAGAAGAAGAAAATAAATAAATAAATAAAGGAAGGAAAGAAGGAAGGAAGGAAAGAAAGAAAGAAGGAAAGAAGGGAAGAGGGACAAAAGGAAAAAGAAAAGGAAAAGGAAAAATGATTTAAAATTATATTCTGCAATACTAGTAGATTAGTGCCTAACCCAATTGTCATCAAGTGAGCCTTCATCCATCAACTGATGAGAGCAGATGAAGCGACTCCCACTCAAACATTGGAAGGAGCTCAGGAACCCTGCAGAAAAAAGGGAGGAAAGACTGTAGGAGCTAGACAACTTGAAGACACTACCAAATCATGGCCCTGAGAGTTAATAAAGCAGGGTTCATAGAGGCTCAGAGAGACTGAAACAACAATCACAGAGTGGGTGTGTCTGCTTCTTTTTGTTCTTTTGTTTTATAGCTCTGAGGTGTGCAGTTAAGTTGCTAATGTAAGATCTCTCCAGTTTCTTTTTTATTTTTTTATTGTGTTTTTCGAGACAGGGTTTCTCTGTGTAGCCCTGGCTGTCCTGGAACTTCACTCTATAGACCAGACTGGCCTCAAACTCAGAAATCTGCCTCCCTAGTGCTGGGATTAAAGGTGTGTGTCACCACTGCCCAACCTATTTTCACATTTTTACACAGGACATTTTAAAGACCAAGCTACTTCTGAATCTTAGGTATGAGATTTTGTGAAAGATCTATATCTTGCTTTCCACTACAGGCTAGCAGCTCCTAATCTGTAAGGAACAACAAAAGGGATCCAGTTTAAACAGGGGCATTGTTCTTGGCCAGGTTGGAAAGCCTGATCTGAATCAATCATAAAACAGTGTCTGAGCACCCTCTTGCCTGTCAGAAGTTTGTATATAACAAACAGGATTGTGGTGCAGGGTATTTACCTGAATATACCTCAGGGTATAATTTTGCAAATTATATGCAACATGTATGTGCATCTGTAATGTGTATAGTGTGCATATTTATGTGATATTACCCATTCATGCACTCAGGTTTACTTTGAAGGTTTCAGTTATCAATGCTCACCAATAGATAGAATTTACTAAATGGAAATTTAAAATTAAATTGTGTGTCTTCAGAATCATTCATGAAATATATGTTTACAATTATTAATCTTTACTGTTAATCTCTTAATGTGCAGGATATATAAATTAAACATTATCATCCTATATATAGCCACCCTAATCGTAATTTTTAATTTATATATCTACATCTATATCTATAGTTATACCTGTCTATCTATATAGATACATATAAACATAATTTATATTTTTTAAAAACATTCCATTTGTTTACATCTCAACTGATATCCCACTTCCCGATTAGCCCTCCACGATCCCCCCCCCATACTAGATCTGCCTTCTCCCCCCTCTCCTTTGACTCTCTATGATGGTGGTTCCCCACCCACCCACCTTCTCTTTCCCCACTGCTCAAGCATCCTCCTACACTGGGTCATACACAGGACCAAGGGCTTCCCCTCGCTTTTGATGAAGGCAACATTCATGGTCATTAATGACATTTCCAGAAGGGTAAGCTTAATTTTATTAATTAAAAAGTCTCAGTTCCAGATGTGGAATACCCACCCAAACATTTGACATGATTGATAATATATCTGGTCAACTACCAGAAGAAAATAATAAAATCCTATTGCTGAAAATAAAACATATTGGAGATTTGAGTTGCAGAACACTGCAAATGTAAGGTGGTTCTGAAGTCAAAGCTTCCTTCCAGGGAGTTTTCAGAGTGATAGAAGATACTACCATGCAAGGTTCTGAGAGAAAAGGTCACACACACACACACACACACACACACACACACACACACACACACGCATACATGCCCAGACACACATGCACGGATACACACAAACACACATATACATGCGTGCACACACACACATGCACACACATGCACATGCACATGCCCGTACATACTCACAGACACACACACATGTATATACATATGCACACACACACACTCACATACTCACAGACACACGCACACATACACACACATGCACCCACTCACAGACACACACACGTGCGCACACACATACTGTCTCTCTCTCTCACACACACACACACACACACAGACACACATGCACGCACACACACACGCACTCACACACACTCACACATACACACCCACATAAGCGCATGCACGCACACACGCACATGCACACACACAAACATGGACTTGCACACACACGGACACACACACATACACGTACATACATACATGCACATGTACATGCTCACACACACAGGCACACACGCACGCGCACACACACGCACATGCACACACATGGATACACACACACACACACACACACACACACACACACACACATGCATACACAAACACACAGACAAGGGAGCTGGAAGGATGTAGGAACAGAGGAAGGGAGGCAGGAAGGGGAAGAGGAAGGGAGAGGTACAGACAAAAGCAGAGGAAGGAAACAGTACTAGTTTAAAATCAGTTTAACTTTATTTTTTAAATTATAATGTTGGTAGCACAAGAAAATATTTAGTGAGCCCTTCACAAACAATGTCACGGCTTTCATGATTATATGTGGATGATTTTTTTTTTTTTGATTCTTACTTTAATCCAATGAGGCAATATTTTTTTCTTAATTTTTCCTTTCCTCCCACACAGTTTTGAAAAGACTTCATAGTGGTTAAATAATGTATGCAAGGTCAAAGACCAACGAGAAGAATGCCAGGACTGGAGAGCTTTCGCTTCCAGAGGAAGCATGTCTTTTCAACATGAAGACCACAGGGGCCTGTACTGTTCGCTGCCTAACGCTCTGCAAAGTGCTGATTATCTGCTTCACTTGTTGCTAGTCTTGGGAATATTTTTGGTTTGAATGCTTATCCCTGAAGCGCTTTCTGACCTATGTGTCCTCTTGTTCCTTTATTTATTTATTTTTTCTCTTCTCTTTTGCCTAGAATGCCCTTCCACGTGGCACTGAAGAAAGACATGCTATATTGCCTCCTACTTGGAAAAAGAGATACTAGTGGATTTTTCTTCAAAAGGAAAAGTAAAAAATTACACAAAGTACAATAAAAGGGGATTGTAGTCGATCTGTATGCCCTCTCATTACAGTAGCCCAGTTATCATAATACCAGACTATTAGCACCAAACCACTAGCAGACAATTACTTATCAATGCTGCATTTTTTTGAGTTCCTGAGACAGTTTGATAAAGTGAAAACAGACACAGGCCAAACACAAAGAACATTCAAGAATTACATCTGTTAAAGATTCAAGAAATGAAACAAATGAGATTAACTGAAATGCCCAACAAAGGGGAGGGAGAACCTGTAGAGACCTAATCCAGAGGTTAGGCAAAGCCCCTGGTTGGAGCATAGGGCCACCTACTCATCTTCAAATGTTTATCCCAGATTTGCTCCTGTTTAAAGGAAATTCAGGGACAGAGTGTGGTGCAGAGACTGAAGGAAAGGCCATCCAGAGACTGTCTCATCTGGGGATCCATCCTATATACAGTCCCAAAACCCAGACACTATTGTGAATGCCAAGAAGTGCTTGCTGACAGAGCCTGATATAACTGTCTCCTGAGAGGCTCTGCCAGGACCTGAAAAATACAGATGCTGATGTACATAGCCAAACATTGGACTAAGTATGAGGTCCCCAATATAGGAGTTAGAAAAAGGACTGAAGGAGCTAAAGGGGTTTGCAACCCATAGGAAGAACAATATCAACCAATGGACTTCTTACCCCAGAGTTCCCAAGGACTAAACCACCAACCTAACAGTACACATAGAGGGACCCACAGCTCCAGCCACATATGTAACATTGTCAGACATCAATGAGAGGAGAGACCCTTTGTCCTGTGAAAGCTGGATGCCCCAGTGTAGGGGAATGCCATGGAGGTGAAGCAGGAGTAGGTGGGTATGGTAGGTGGGCACACCCCCATAGAATTTGGTGGAGGGGAGATGGGTTAGAGGATTTTCAGAGGTGAAACCAGGAAAGGGGATGCCATTTGAAATGTAAATAAATAAAATAAACAATAAATAATAAAACAAGTTATACTTGGTAAGAAATCCTAACTCACTTGTTATAGCTTCTTGTCGTGCATTCCGATATAGAGGTTGAACACCTGTATCTTATGTTCACAGTCAAGCATAAATAGTTCTTTTCTCAGTCGAAACTGTGTGAACAATGAGACTGATTGTTTGGGGAGATTATTATAATCAGTGACACTCTGTAGAATAGCTTGTCTTTAGGAGTGGTTAGAAACCTCTAAAAGGTGTTCCACAACAATTCAGTTCTCCTAATCACTATTTCTGCCAGGTAGTGCCTACTAATTCTGATTCCTATAAAATGCAGTTCTAAAAAATAAAAAATAAAATATGTGCTAGAGATGTATCTTTTGCTTGGATCTAACTCATTGTGAAAGGATCATTAATATATAAAGCTTTTTGTATCCAGGTATTCACTTCTATAAACAAGTGTATAAGCTATGGCTAGCAGAAGACATTCTGGTCTCAATGGAAACTCTTTTTATACAGTCACGAAGATCTGGAGAGGCCTGCAGTGGATGCTGGCAGACTGTTTGGATGTCTGTTCTTTTGCTATTAGAAAGATACAAAGCACAGAAAACACGATTTAGAAACATAAAGGTAACAACATACCATTGTTCTAGGCAGTGAGGGAAAAAAGCTCAAAACAATGACATTATTGAATATTTTCAATTTTAATATTTCTGTAATAATTAGGCTTGTGGAATCTATAAGAAATTTCTGCTTACTAAAGATCTTAATGTTTTTATGACAAAACTTAAGATTTGAGTAAGTGACAAGTGCTCCAATGACAGTAATGTGCAGAGAGATGGTTGTGAAGCTAGGAAAGCCAATGGACTAGAAATTGCACGTTTTTTAAGTTTGCCTGCTAGGAAGTGTTAGGACAAGGACAAAAGTCACTCCTGGATTCAAATATCCATTAACCAGTTTAGTCTACTCTGCAAAGATTCTCAGGTGTGGGGACATTGTACTGTGCAAGAGAAAAGAGGTGTTTTCTGAACAATGAATCTGAGTTTATGGTAACCGGAGGTAAACTAATGGAAAGCATTGAATTGATCAGCGGGAGACTCAAGAAAGGTTAAAATCGCCTCCTTTTCTGTATTGCAATACAGTAGCAAGTAATGTTAATTGAATTCCCCATGTGAGATTCGAAGAGATTTTTCCACAGGACCTTGTGCTGTATAAAAAGAAAACAATGGCTTGTGGTAAAGTTAATTCAAGCTGAGATACATTAACTGCACCACATTATCGGCTGCTAAGAGTGCTATTAACTCATGTCGCCCACTGTGTATATTTGTGAATTAGGAGCTTGCCTTGTTAATGGAAATGAGACGCTTTCCTTGCAAATGCCAAGCACTGTGTTGATGCCATTTTAAACAGCACCGAGATTATTTTTATTAGGTGTGTAATGTGGCTCCTTTCCTTTTGACAGGAAAAAAAAATGTTTTTACAGCTATCCTTCATTTTTCCTCTTTCTTTTATTTTATTTTCCTCATTTAACTCTGTTTGTATGCACAATTGTTGCTTGATTTTAATTTCTTTCACTTTTTTTGTAGCAGTTGCAGGATTTCATTTTGGAAAGTGTCACAAGGAAGCTCTGGAATCCAACATATCAATTTGTTTTGATATTTTATAAATTACATCTGTTTGTCACCAAACAAAAATATTGCAGTCCAGGTATTACCACATCCATGTACAAATCCTGGCTCAGGCTCTATGCATGTGAACCTGTGTGGTGGGAAAAGGGCAGGATGCTGCAGATGTTAGCAGCTGGCTTCCTGTTGACTTTCTCTTCCTCCTCATAACTGGATCACTCTCAAACTTGTGACCAATATATTCTATTCCTCATCTCTTGAGCATCAAGGAATTTGTAGCTACAAAAGAGTCCCTTAATTGGGATATGATTAGAAGAATTGCCAGCCTAGACAAATTCTCTAACCTCTCCAATAAAAAAAAAACCCTCACATATCACATATTGACTTCTTCATCACACATTGACTCTTCACCCATCTATTCTCACATGCATCAATGCAAGCCTTTATGCTCACAATGGGAAAAAAGTGAAGCAACACACAAAAGAAAGAAAACACCACAGTTAAAAAATCAGACATGACGTAACTTTATAAGACTTTGGTATTTTTGTGTTATGAACCTTAGCTTACTGATTGTGCATCAATATTTTTCTATCAGATATTCTTTTACTGATCAAATACAAAAGCTCCAAGAACTAAGAAGTACTAATTCTAAACAAATTGCTGACATTTTCACACTTCATTTGCCTCTTTCCTAAAATGGACCTTGTCTATGAGCAGGACTGTAATTCCTCACCAATTACATGAAAACCAGCGACAGTAAGATTACATGATTAAAATGAAATTTATTCATGCTTTTTCATGCATGAAATCTACATGCTTCCTGCTTAATTTGTAAATATTCTCTCAAGTACTTTTCTGTCTATAACAAGTTTCCTTGGTACATTTTTCATAAAATTGCAATTATGTGTGGAAAAACTACCTTCTATATCTCTGAGGTACCAATGGAAAAAAAAAGCAATGCCTGAGAAACTGAGAAAATGTATTTCAACTGGCCAAACTGCCAATGGTTGCTTTCTAAATTTTGAAGGCCACTGGTAATAAAAGAAAACGTGATTTATTGATATGACTTTTTAAAGTGTGATGAATTGAATTGGTACAAAAACATGCAATTTAAAACACTTTATGGAACTTAACATATTCAAACATTAAGATGCTTACATGCAAAAATGTACTTCCTATTTTGTACCTAAATATCCAACTTTTCAAAACTCTTTATAAGAAAGACAAGCAAAGCTAGGCTATTTTGCAGGAGAGAAATTCTATTCACAATAATAATAAAGTGGCTAAGTATAATGTAAAATATGGACTGGTGAACTGTAACATCAGAGCAGGCCATCCTTTCACAGCATTATTTCTCTTTCTCATTATTTCTCATTAGGGCCAGAAATGGATAAAAGATTCCAATTTCCCTTAATTTCTTTCTGGACAAACAGGAAGATGATAGTTTTCTTTTTCTGTGTTTCTTACATGTAAACACAATGCACTTCGTAAAAATGAGTAGAGTACAGTTACCTCTCCCCAGCACTCTGTGCTCAATCATTCTCTACACCTCCACTGATTCTTTCTTCTGGTAATGATCTCTCTCTCTTCCTCTCCCTCTCCCTCTCCCTCCCCCCCCTCTCTCAGTGTGTGTGTGTGTGTGTGTGTGTGTGTATGTGTGTGTGTGTGTGTGTGTGTGTGTGTGTGTGCATGATCATTTGGTTATGTGTCAATACATTGGTAAGCATAGGTGGCACATGCTCAAGACAACCAACTCTCTAAAAAAATAAAAGCAATGTGTGAGTCATTTTGGACCATCAAATTGAGGCATCACTTTCTATTCTGTGTTAATCAGATTTTTGGAGTTCCAGTTATAAGTTATTAGCCTAGAAAAAAAACTAAATCATAGTAATATTTTACTGTTTTTATCAGTATATTAAAATTATTCAGAAAATTCATCATTTCAAATATTGTAAGGGAACAATAAATAATTATATATTTTATAGCTAAAATGTATATGTGAATGAATAGATCTTTTTGTCAAAGATTTAGAAACTACAAGCAATAGATGTCACATGTTTCCTAAGCATCTACAATAGCCAGATAAAAGAATTATCAGGACATTGTCATAATATTTAAAAATAGAGAATATGGTATATATATATATATATATATATATATATATATATATGTTATCAGAAGACTAATTTAGTGAGAAAGGAACACTCATATCTTGTTATTCTTTATTCATGTAGTTGTAACAGCATATACCATTAAAGCAATTTGTAAGAACTAGGCTTCTTGGCTACTTTATGGTTCAGAAAGAAATAGGGCAACAAACAATGCTTTTCTTTGCACTTTAGACCATGTTTTTTTTCTCCTTCACTGCTTATTAGCACTTCTACCCAAATAGGTTAAGGAAAAGAATCTGAAATTCAGCCCTCACCCAATATTGATCTATGAGATTGGTATTAGTCCCATCACCTCTACTACCCCGCCTCTTCAGCCGCTCACTGTCAGTCATGCTTCGACTACACCTCTCTGGGGCATGGATTCTAATTTGAAGTATAGAACACACATTGGCAGCAGCAGACGCCAGGTTATATTAACGAAATGTGGGCACCAGAATAGAATGCGAAGACAGCATATCAAGGCGACACTAGATCCATTTGTTGTTACTACGAAAACATCTCCACTCTTAAGACTCTGGAATTACAGAAAGCTGAACAACATTCATTAAGTAAAATCAATGCTTTCTTTTTCTTCACACAACTTTATTTGCTTTGTTAAGTGCTTAACATTTTCTACTGCTCCCCAAAATGCGGCTTTGACCACTTCCAAACCAAAGACCTCATGAAAATGTCTCATCAGTTTTCATTTTGCTTCATGTTTTATCATCAATTGTCTAGCAAAATAAATAAATTATACAACTAAACATTTGCACAGACTGTAGTAGATACTATGTCCTATGAATCAAAATTTTATCAAAGTTCTGGTTAGACTCTTTATTGTATTACTAGGCACTATTCTGTATATGTCATTTGTAATTATAATATTTCTTAACTAATGTTTTGTAAGACATTAGATAAGGTACTATGAACACAAAAACACTGTGATGAAAATGGGTTACTCCTAGAGGAAATAATCAATTTAAATAAAACATTATTGAGGTTTGACAATATTGCTCTAGAGGTAATTTTTTTTTTTTACATGAGATCGTGTCTCAAGTTAAAGAGAAGCAGAAAGTTTTATTGGAATTTTTGAAATGATTGATTTATGTCTCAGTGGTTTATTTAGACTGAATGTTTTCACTTAATCTAGAAAGAAAAGTGGAAGCAATAGGAGATCAATAGTATTAAATAGCATTTTTAATTATCTTATGCAAAATTTTAGTCAGCCATGAAGGTTGTTTTTAATTTTAATTTGTTAGATTGATGAACAAACTTAAATAGTATGACTTAGTTAAATGTCATTGATTTCTTTCATATCTGAAAACTTACTTTATTTTGATTTCTGGTAGCAAGAGTGAGCTGAAATATTCTTTAATGCCATAAGTAATTAAAACTAAACTTGTCTAGGACAGATTATAGTTGAATTTGCAAGTATCTTGTATTACAAACAACCCATTTTGTATAAAATTTCAGATTGGTTTTGATGGTTTTATACTATAAAAATATCAAATGAAATAAGAATTTTTATAAATTAATTAATTTATTTTTTTACACTCCCCCGCCATCCACTCTCCAACTGTTCCACATCCCATACGTCCTACCCAAGCCCTGTCTGTACATGGGTGTTCCCACCCCATCTTACCTCTAAACTCCCTGGGGCCTCCAGTCTCTTGAGAGTTAAGTGCATCAACTCTGAATGAACACAGTTCTGGAAGTCCTCTACTGTGTGTGTTGAGGGGGCCTCCTATGAGCTGGTGTATGCGGCCTGTTTGGTGGTCCAGTGTGTGAGAGATCTCTGGGGTCCAGATTAATTGAGACTGCTGGTCCTCCTACTGGGTGGCCCTTCTCCTCAGCTTCTTTCAGCCTTCCCTAATTCAACAACAGGGGTCAGGTGCCTCTGTCCATATGTTGGGTGCAAATATCTTTCAGCTGCTTGTTGGCTCTTTCGGAGTGCGATTCTGCTAGGTCCCTTTTTGTGTGTGTTCCATAGCCTCAGTAATAGTGTTAGGCCTTGGGACCTCCCCTTGAGCTGGATCCCACTTTGGACCTTCTTTTCCTCAGGCTCCTGTCTATTTCCATTCCTGTACTTTTTTCAGACAGGAACAATTATGGGTCAGAGATGTGACTATGGGATGGCAACCCCATCCCTCACTGACTTCTGGCTGGAGGTGGGTTCTATAAGTTCCCTCTCACTGTCAGGCATTTCATGTAAGATCCCCTCCCTTTGAGTCCTGAGTGTCTCTTACCTCCTAGGTCTCTGGTGCATTCTGAAGAATACCCCCAACCTACTGTCTTCCCAGACTGCCAATTTCCACTCTTTCTTCTGGCCCTCAGTGCTTCAGTCCTTTTCCTTCACCCAATACCAGATCAGGTTCCTGTCTCCCCCCAACTCTGACCCCTCTCTGTTTATGCCCTTAGCAGAAGCAATATGAAAATAGATCTTCATTTCCATTTCAATTCTTTTATTTTAAAGATTTATTTTTTTATTATATGTAAGTACACTGTAGCTGCCTTCAGCCACCCCAGAAGAGGGCATCAGATCTCATTACGGATGTTTGTGAGCCACCATATGGTTGCTGGGATTTGATCTCAGGACCTTTGGAAGAGCAGTCGGTGCTCTTATCCGCTGAGCCATCTCTCCAGCCCTCCATTTCAATTCTTCCAAAAATATTCCATAAGAGAATCAAATAGTATGAAAGTAATTTCTGTAAGTTAAGTGACAAAATTTTGAAATGCATATTCAGTTAGAAGTAATTAGGCACAAATATACTGAGAAAAACAATATTATCTGCCCAAACCTACATTGATTGACTAAAGTCCCTAATGAATAGGTATTGGCTACCTCTTTTTTGTTTTGTTTTGTTTTGTTTTGTTTGTTTGCTTTTGATCAGAGTCATGTCATGTGACTTCTTTGTGAAATTAAATAATAAGTTTCACATAAAATTTTAGAAAAATTTCCATGAAGATCCAATCAAAACAAAAAGCACTCTCTTGATCCAGTGTACCTTATTTCAACTTAACATTAGAATTGATCAGAGAGACAAAAAGAGAAGTAAGAGGCATAAGGCATCTACTGTATAAATACTGTTCAGATCAAAACAGCCCATTCACTAAAGGATGCCTTCAAAATTTGTAGAAATAACTTTAATGTACTGACTTATAAAATCTATCCTCTTTTTTCAGATGCAAAATGATTTTTAAGAATTAAATCCTATAATTAGCATTTCAAGTGTAGCCATCTTTTGTTGCTTACTAATAATGCAACTCTGGCCAGTTACATAGAGTTCATATTGCCTCATATTCCTCATTTTAAATGTGATAAGACTCCATTTGTAATAGTTCTATAGTGAATAGATTTATTCACATACATATTTCCTTTACCAAATGTGGTTTATTGTGACTCAAGGTTTTGTTTTGTTTTTTTCTTGTTGTGTGTTTGTTTGAAATGTAATTTTATTTTAATTATTCCCTTTACATCACATTGACTGCCTCCTCCTGGTCATCCTCACCCACAATTATTTCCCCTATTCTCTGAGAGGGTGGAGATCCCCGAGTATCACCTCACCGGGCACATCAATTCTCTGCTGGGCTAGGCACATTCTCTCCCATTCAGGCCAGACAAGACACCCCAGCTAGTAGAAAATATCCCACATAAAAGCAAGAGATTTTGGGATAGCCCCCACTCCACTTGTTTGGGACCCACATGACCACCAAGCTACACATTTGCTTCACATGTGAGGGGAAGGCCTAGGTCCAGTCTGTGTATGTGATGGTTCAGTATCTGAGAGCCCTAAGAGTCCAGGTTAGTAGACTCTGTTTTTCTTCATATCTCTTTGGGGCCAGGAATCCATCCCCTTATTCTTGCATAGAGTCTCCAAGTTCCATCCACTGTTTAGCATTAGTCTGAGTCAGCTGCTGGTGGAGCCTCTCAGAGGACAGCCATGCTAAACTCCATTCTGCAAGCAAAACGGAGCATCATTAATAGTGTCAGAGATTGGTGTATGGCCAGGGATGGGTCTCAAATTGGGTCAGGTATTGTTTGTCCATGACTCAAGGACTTAGGGTTTTGTTCTATTATGTATTGACCTTATAACTATTAGTCCTGTGCTGAGACAGGAACAGATGGTAGATAAGAATAATCCCCTTAGTTTTGGAAGTCAAATAAAGAGATAAATACATAGTGTTTCAACATTTTCTTAGAAGATAATTTCCACAATGTCTTAAGGAACTACTATTGCCGTATTAACACTGTTTTTGACCTTCCACAGCCTATAAGAATACATATTATATAAGAAAATGATTTTTTCTGTGCTTTCCTATCATTGGTGTTTAGAAGTATTACTTAACCTTGGGAATTTTTTCACATGTCAGAATTGTATAATAACAGTGCTAGTATTGGCCATTGATGGGTTCCCCCAATATTACCAATCAATCATATTCTGTAGGATTTAATTAATACCAGACCTATAAGAACTGAGGTGGTAGTGTGTCTATGATTGTTATGTTGGGTATGGAACACTTGTAAGCCAAAGTGAAAGATGAAGTGCTCAGAAACTTTAATGATAAAATCACTTTGCAGAACAAAATTTTTTTTTCTGGTTTTTTGAGACAGGGTTTCTCTGTATAGCCCTGGCTGGCCTGGAACTCACTCTGTAGACCAGGCTGGCCTCAAACTCAGAAATCTGCCTGCCTCTGCCTCCCAAATGCTAGGATTAAAGGCGTGCGCCACCACCGCCTTTAAACAAATGTTTAATTTAACTGAAAAGAAAAAAAAAACAGTAACTTCACATGTTATTTATGGTATTATTAAGCCATTTAATGATAAATTTGAATTTATAAATCAATAATTATAACTTCAAACTATAAACTTAAAATACCTTTAGAAACGTATTTACATTTATATTTGAACATATACAACAAGAAAGACTCAAGATATCTGAGAAATCAGAAAAATATTTAGATCTTAAGAGATTATTATTGTTTTTCTTTAATCCTGACTGAAAACCATTTAAAATAAGTCAGACTGTAGATGATAATACATGCAATAAAAACAATAAAACCAGTTGAAATTATCCAAAAAGATAATTTCACAGAGAAAAAAAAGAGTATAACCTGCTATCAAGTGCAGCATAACAATTATGCTGTACCGTATCAGGAAATAGGTAACATAATATCCATATACATAGTTACACATTTGATGAAAATACATTGAAATTGTGTAGGGAATCGAGGGTGGGGAGATGAGAGTGGATGGGTGACTGGAGGAAAACCCGCCTAGATGTAGGGGGAGGGAGGATGTGATAGGATGTTTCCAAAAGGGAGGGAAACTGGAAAAGGGGATGACATTTGAAATGTAAATAAAGAAAATAACCAATTTAAAAAAAAAACAAGAATTATAAAAAAAAATAAAAAAGAAATTGGAAGCAAAAATAAAGCAATTCCCTGAAATATATAGAATCAGAACTTAACACAAAAATAGAAGATAGGACATTCTAAAGCCAAATTTTAATTTTATCAGATTATATTCAATGTATGTCATTACAAAAGCCAATTAGGAAGAAAATAAAAAGAGAAAAATCCTCAAGATTTAAAAGTCAAATGATAACAACTAGGGTGAGATGCACCTACATAAATTGATTGTTGACTCATATACTATATCAAATCTTATTGCACAAAGCTTTACAATTGCAAGCACTTATCAAAAGAACACACTAGAGAAAAAAAACTGCTACATAAACAAATGGAATGATCAGAGACAGAACTGAGGGTGTGATTGAGCAGGAGAATCCTTGCCTCGACTCCGTGCCTCTTTACATTTCATAATCTAATTAGGTTAGCTGAATTTGCAGGATGCCCTCGACAAGGGGACTAGTCATAGGGCAGTAGGCAGAGGATTCCAGTTTTGAAGAGTATTTTTTTGTTTATTCATTTTGCATCTTCTGTTTTCTAAGTGATTACAAATACCACAGGAAGACAATGTAGAAAAACTGAGAATCATGAAAAAGCTGATGTGTTAGAGTTCTTCTTGCATAAGCTATAAATGTCAACAAGCAATCAGCTTGAAAAAAGCTTTTATCTTAGAACAGCATCTATGACATTGTCTTCATAAATTAAACACGCATCTAGTCAAGAAAGTTTTAAAATTCTGTTTAAAAATTAATCAACTTCATAAAATAAATAAATAAATAAATAAATAAAATAAATAATGGCAGTGAATTCTAGGGCCTGAGTGCCCAAGGGAAGATATTTGAATCTCACTCAGAAGAGGGAATAAAATAGTTATTGGAGGCAGATGAAAGGGGGAAACTGAGTGGAAGATGGATGGATAGGGAGGTGAACGAAGGAATGCTGGGATAGAGAATGGAAATAGGTGGCTGGTAGCCATTTGGTGGAGTATTTCTAGGAAGTGCTAGCTGACACCCCTAGCAGTGAGAGACATGGAGCCTAAAGTGGCCACCTCCTGTAACCAGCCAAGACTTCCAGTGTAGGGATAAGATCATTAACCAACATAAACCCTTTAACCCAAAACTTGTCCTGCCAACAAATGTAGGAACAAAAATAAGCCAGAGACTGATAAATTGTCCAACCAATGTCTGGCCCAATTTGGAGACCCATCCCATGGGCAACAACCAATCCCTGACACTATTAATGATAGTTTGTTTTTCTTGCAGACAGGATCCTAGAATAAATGTCTTTTTTTTTTGTATAGCAATTTATTTTTTATTAGATATTTTTTTATTTACATGTCATATGATATTTCCTTTCCCAGTTTCCCCTCTAAAAAAAAAAGAAAAGAAAAAAGAAAAAAAAGAAAATTAAAAACAAAAAAACAAAAACCTGTTTCCCCTCCCCACTCCCCCTGCTCAACAACTTACCCTCTCCCTGCTTCCTGGCCCTGGTATTTCCCTACACCGGGGCATTGAACCTTTACAGGACCAAGGGCCTCTCCTCCCATTGATGACCTACTAGGCCATCCTCTGCTACACATGCTGCTGGAGCCATGAGTCCCACCATGTGTACTCTCTTTTGGTGATTTATTCCCTGGGAGCTCTGAGGGTACTAGTTACTTCATATTGTTGTTCATCCTAAGGGGCTGTAAACTCCTTTTAATTGGGTCCTTTCTCGAGCTCCTTCTTTGGACACCCTATGCTCAGTCCAATGAGTAGCTGTGAGCCTCTACTTCTGTATTAGTGGGGTACTGTCAGAGACTCTCAGAAGACAGCTATATCAGGCTCCTGTCATCCAGCACTTGCTGGCATCCACAATAGTGTCTGGATTTGATGACTGAATATGGGAAGGATTCCCAGGTGGAGCTAAGAAACTCCACTCAGCAGCTGACTGAAACACACAGACATCTACAGCAAAACATTTGATATAGCTCAGGAATCCTGCGGGAGAATTGGGGGAAGGATCACATGACAAAGAGAGATTTGGAACTACACCACAGGACAACCAACAGGGTCAACTGGCCTAGACCCTTGGGGGTACCCAGAGATTGAACTACCAACCAAAGAACATACATGTGCAGCTTGGTCTTTATGAGAGTCCCCCAACAACTGGAACTGTTGCTTGCCTGTAGATCTTGCTCACCTGACTGGGCTGCCTTGTCTGGCCTCAGTGGGGGAGGATATACCTAACAGTGCAGAGACTTGATATTCCATGGTGGGTTGTTTGACAGTGGGGAACTCTCCCTTCTCAGAGAGGAAGGGGAAGAGGGCCTGGTGGGGAGGGGCTGCACGTGTGGGACTGTGATTGTGATGTATAGTGAATAAATAAATAAATTAATGTAGAAAAACATATTGAACATTTCTTTTCCTCACCGCTTTCCAAGGTATAGCTATTATACTTATCCTCTACCTTTTCTTCATTTCCCCATCTCTGCCCACTCACTTTTCCTCTTATCTATGTATCTCTTTCTCACCTTTTTGTATTATTTGTTTTATTTTGTGATTGATTGATTTTAACCAGGGCCATCTGTATGATCA
Organism: Mastomys coucha; assembly: GCF_008632895.1. Classification (NCBI taxonomy): domain Eukaryota; kingdom Metazoa; phylum Chordata; class Mammalia; order Rodentia; family Muridae; genus Mastomys; species Mastomys coucha. The sequence continues at coordinate 49,312,693 of NW_022196905.1, read as the reverse complement.
CAGTATTTGAACTATCAAAGTTTGGTACTCTAAGCATTTGGTATAAAACTGGACATAATAACTGCCCTTCTCCCAGAATCTGTCACTAGGCAATGTATACTTCAGCAGCAAGGGTTAGGGCATGATAAGCTCTTATCTCTCCTCATGAGTTGTTGATGACAGGGACACTCTTGTTCAGATACAGGGAATGTAACTCTAGGGTCTGTGAGTTCATGATGGCAGTGATTGTATTGTTTGTGCTTAGTGGATGGCAGTTGATAGCTCTACTCCCCTCTGATATTCTTCCCCTACCCATCCCTTACTCAAAGTCCCTAAGAAATAGAGTTCATGTTATAAATGTCTTGTTTAGCTCTAGGATTTCAACAATCAATTATTCTCAGCATGTTGGACAACAATAGAGTCATTAAGAGTTTTCCATGTAGAAAGCTACTGGTAACTTTTGTTCATGGGAACATATTTGTACACATGTAAGTTTTTGGCACATGAATTCATTTAAACAACAACTGTAAGTCTCCCCTTGGGTCTGTGATTGCATTGTTAATTTGGATTTTTAGTGCCAGGCATGGATTCTCTCCAGTGAGGCAAATGTAGTAAGACTTAAATCTAATAGTGACTAGTCACCACTTAATATTTGTGCTATTATTATAAATGTGAGCACATTTTGTCTCTAGGTGCAATTGTAATTCTGAGTATTCACATTTGGCTAAATTATTGATAACTTTTCCTCTAAAGCTACCTTAATCATAATATCTAAAACTCTTAAAACTATTCAGGAGAGAAAAAGCTTGTATAGTTCATAAGCTCTCTGTTTCTGAATGGTGCAAGCTACCACTGATATGTGGTTTAAGGGTAGCCAACATATTTACAGGAAATATTACATACTAGGTTCTCATTGACCTTCCTGGCTTTTCATAACACAGAGATAAAGTACTCTGCCACAGTTAGTAGAAACAGCATGATAAAGAAAAAGAGTCAAGCTTTAAAACTCTAAGATATTTACTTCTTTGTAATTGTTTTTAAAGAGTGTATACTTTGCTTTGGAGTTTAAAAAATATTACATATGTCATTATTTGCCATTTATGAGCAACTTTAGTTTCATTGCTTATCAAAAATTAAAATCTTATGGTGTCTCCAAATGTGCCATATTCTAGCAATTTTTGATATTTTTATAGAATGTATTTGTTTCTTGGCATGAACATACTTGCTGCAAGAGCAAGCACATTTATTCAGAACCTATAAAATGATGAAGCCCATCAACTTCCATTTCCCAGTAGTTCTTACATGTAATTTGTAATAATTATAAACAAAATTAGTAATATTATCTAATATATTGGCATTAGGGAATTATAACTCCTACATGAAGGTCTTTTCTGAGGCCTTTCAAGTATACTTAATTGCTTAATTACTTAGAGTTCAATTGTATATAAAGAATTTTGAAATTTTAGATAGCTGACAACACTAAAGATGAATGTGAAAGATGATTCATTTTCTGAATAACACTATCATGTACTACATTTTTATCTTTCAAAGATAATAGCTAAACATGATTTTAACCTGTTCATATTTGCCAATTTATTTATATGAGCTGACCTTTAGTTGCAAAAATGTGAGGACAATAATAAGAACACTGCAAATCCTGGCATTTAAAAGATTGTGTTAGCAGTCAAATCAGTTCCGGATACCAACAACCGGAAAGCCACCTCAGACAAGGACCGAGCTCTGACAACGCGCTATCTTAAAAACTTTGCTTTTACCTCAACACATGCTATACAACACAACATTTTGCAAGTCTGAATTTTTGCAAAGTATGCTTTTTCCATGAAAATTCCCAACAAAGTGAGACACGTTAGATGGACCCATGTATTGAAGGATAGCATCGAAAAAGTTGCTCACTCATGGTCCTGGCAGGAGTCAGAGGCTTCAGCACAACTGGTAAAATTGCTCACAGAGGTAGTGTCAGGTAGTGTCTGTCTTCCTAAAGGCATCTCAAACAAAAGAGGACAAACAATAGACGATGCTTAGCTTCAGAAGGCTTGGTAGAATTTAGCTGAGGCTAGCACTCCTCTTTCCTGGCTAAATCTAAACACTATACCCTTAAAATGACTTAAAATTTCCTTTACAGAACAATTTCTTTTAGATAAGAATTAAAGGGCCGGGCAGTGTTGGCACATGCCTTTAATATCAGCACATGGGAGGCCAAGGCAGGTGGATTTCTGAGTCCAATGCCAGCCTGGTCTACAGAGTGAGTTCCAGGACAGCCAGGGCTACACAGAGAAACCCTGACTCAAAAAAGAAAAAAAAAAAAAAAAAAAAAAAAGAATTAAACGTAAGTAAATGAGTCCATAAACTGCTACTTTTTAAATTTTATTAAAGTTACATTAATTTTCATATAGTCATTGTAAGGCAACTTACCATGACTCTCTTGAAAAGCTCACATTCTTATATTCAATGTGTACTTTTCTTTTCTTATGTGTCTCAAACAAACTATTTAGGAAATTTCTTAACTTAGCTTCTTTCCAAACCATACAAAATTATTTCCCCCTGGAGAATTTAAACAATCTGGCTTTACTGCATGGAGGTCTCCAAAGGAAAATATTCCTAGCACTATTGGTGCCAGGGCTGGAACGCATTGCTTGTTACTACTGCACAAATGATACTCAAAATTCAGTAAATAAACACTCAAAGCTCAAGAAATCCATAATTCCTTAATTTTGTTTTGTTCCCAAAATGGTAAATAGTGAAAGTTGCTACACAGTAGTAGATTTGAATCAGAAGCATTTTATTAAAACATATTTAGAAATGATTCATTTAATTTTCAAAAATGTAATTTTCGGAAATTATTTAGCCTGTCAAAATTTTCTTGTTACAATTCTCAAGCATTTTATTAAAGAAAAAACTTTTTTATGCTAGTGCATGTAACTTTGCCTTGTATTGGGATATCCTATTCAAAACACGTGATTAAAATTCCGAAACATGGTCTGCTAAAGTATGTTCTGCTACCCTGTGAAATACAAAGACACAAAATAAATGATAATTTTAAAGCACACTTTAGAACAGTTAAAAGTTTTATAGCTTTGCATTTTATTTAAGTAATCTAACAATAATGTAATTACTACCAAAGATGAAATGTTAAAGTTTCTGTTGATTACAGGAACAGATTGGAAATGGATTTAGCATTTTTTAAAAATATTTTTTAATTTATAATTTTTTATTAGATATCTTCTTAATTTACATTTTTTTTT
>NW_022196905.1:49288833-49309441 GCF_008632895.1 Mastomys coucha | reverse complement strand
TCTGTGTAGCCCTGGCTGTCCTGTCTACTCACTCTGTAGACCAGGATGGCCTTGAACTCAGAAATCTGCCTGCCTCTGCCTCCCAAGTGCTGGAATTAAATGCGTATGCCACCACCACCCGGTGGATTTAGCATTTTAATGAGTGGAAAAATCTCTGAGTCCATGACAAGCATGAATTTTCAAATCAGTCACTCACTGAGCATCTAGCACAGAGGTAACTAAAGAGCCCTTAGAGACAAAAAGTAAGAAAATATCTTTTAAATGTGAAATCATCCACTCTATTGAAATAATTATGAAATTGCTTGCACAAAGTCCCTGCCCGCATACTTAATGGCCTGCACTCTATCCTCGTAGCACACTTTCTGCACCATGACGTAGAAAATGTCTAGAGCAAATAGATATCTTCCCTTCTTGTGGACAGAGGCAGAAAATGAGACCAATTGCCGAAGTTAGAGCTAATGCTTGCTCACCTTTGGAATAACACAGTAGAATTTGTGCTGAATAAGACATAATTCGGGGAACGGAGCGAAGCGGATTCTTACCAGAGGAGTTCCACAATACTACCCTCCTCCAGGAGACATTCATAACAATATTATAAAAGAAGACTGCTGGACCTGGAGAAATGACCTAACAGTTAAAAGCACATATTGTTCTTCAAGAGGATCCCAGTTAATTCTTTCTCACATCAGACCGTTCAATACTGGCATTATTCCTAGGTCTGGGAGAAAACACACCCTTGACCACATGTGAACCTACACCCTATATATACAGGCTGTGTAACCACAGATGCAAACATGCCTATGATTTAAAAAATAGCAAAAAAATAATTTGCAATGTATAAACAAAAGACAAAGGAAAACAAACAAACAAGTAACAACAAAATCACAGTCCTTCCTTTCTGAGCAAAGCAGGAATGGTGGGATAGCTTGGCTGAGGGTGCTGAACACCTTGACTTCCTGTTACCAAAGGGCTATTGCTCTGTAAATAAAGCCAAAATCCAGAGTTCAACATCTGCCAATCAAACCATTCCTGTTTTCCACTGCCAAAAGTACATGGTCAGAGCACACACCAAAATGACAGGCGCTCTAAATAAAACCTGTCAGACCCCACTTTAGGTGAGTGATCCTTCTGCTCCTGCCCTCGACGACTGTCCCTTGAAGCACATTCAATAAACTTGTCAGTTCTGTCCGTTATCTGACGTATGAGTTTTTTTGAATGCTCATGGCACTGACACATCACAGAACTGTTGCCCATCATTATTCCGGCTCCTTCCTCAGAACCCCGTTAACTTTGGCCACAGTCTAGGACATGTCCAAAGAAATCAGTATCTGAGGTAGCACACGCTTGAGGGAATGTTCTACAGACTAGAGAGCCGTGTCTTGTCAATCACTGTGTCAAGAACAGTACTCTAGAAGAATGAGAGCCAGAGCAGTGCCAGGGTAAGCCTAGACATGGCAGTGTCAGACAAACGTGAAGCCTCAAAGAGTGTTCTACTCTGGAAAAATGAGGTAGAAATTGCATAAACGCCTTGCATGGTAGGGAAACAGACAATCAGACTTCAGGAAATGTGAGTTAAGGTAATCCTGGTGGATGAGATACTTCTGGAAAATGTGTGCTCATGTGCATTTCAGCAGTGCAGAAAAAAGAAGATGAGAGAGAAATTTAAAGAGAGGAAGTCAAAGCAGGAAAGACTATAGGATACAAATAATATTGTTTAATAAGTGAAAGAAACTGAGTTTATTAACATATTTTCTTGTACAAAGGGATCATACCCAGCCGATGACTTGTTTTCTAGGAAGTGCCTTTGAATTGCTGCTTTTTATTACATTTCCAAAAAAAAAAAAGAAAAGAGTAGTTCTTAAATAGTGACAAAGTAAACAGATGCCGTGCTCTAGGAGAGCAGGTAAGTTTGGAGCTCCTGAACAGAGAGAGTCCTGAATCGATCTCAGGCTTAAAAGTCCAAAGGAATAATAACTAAAGTGGCCTTTATTATATCTGAAGTCAGTAATGTGGAATTTATTCAAAGGGGACGTTTATATGTTAGTTTTGAAGTAGAATCAAAAATATTCATTTTAATGACAACTAGAGGAAGGAAAAGTGTGGATTTGCAGATAAAGAGTAGATTTGCAGAACTGGTGAATGAAAACTCATTGAAGGAGGGATTTGTTGGCTAAATTGAGAAGGTAGAACTTTTGCAGAGGAATGACCAAGCTACTAAAACCAGTTGTAAGTTACTTTCTATCAAGTGAATTTGTATGAATCCTGCTAAAACTAAAATAATGAAAGAAGCTAAACCCAGCATACTTTCCAGCACAGAGACAGTTGTTTGAGGGATTTGGATCAAGAAAAGTCTTGCCAGTCTTTAAAACAGAATTAATACATTGTCATATTGGATTTTTCCTTGCAAAAATCATTCAGATCTGTAGATGACTTCCTCTGAAGAATATAGAATGCTGAATCAGATAGTATGTGAACTAATATGCAAATGGATGAAAAATTATTATTCTAAAGAAGGAATCTCTAATGTTTTAAGTTAGCCTTATATGTCTTGCCTTTCAAAGCTTTAGTAGTTGCAAGATGAACTAGAGTAAGAAAAAAAACCTTAAGAATATGTTGAAGAGCCATGATTTTTAGATTGGCTGGTTAAAAGATGGAATAGGAGCTTAAATAGTAAAGAGCTAAAAAAATAAGCACCAAATAAAAAGAATATTGAGTTGAATAATAAGATGTGGTTTTGGATGGAGCAGTTTACAGTTCTCCTACTTCTACTTTTCTATCCAAGCAACTTGTATTGAGATTTCTTAACTTAGGGAAGCATCAATTCCCGCCAGGACTATTTCCATGGTGAGGCTCAGCATGTATCTTCGCAAAGATAAAAAGTTCAAACTTTTGAATAAAAAGGGTGAAGGTTTGTAACCATGGTGTTTTTTTTTTGTTTGTTTGTTTGTTCCAAAACAGTCTGACAGTTTTTCACTCTGACTAGGAAAATTGAATCTCTTTTTTTTTCCCCAACTGTTCATTCCTCAGAGTCATATTTTGGCAATTTAGCGTTCAATGAGAAAATTAACTCCCCATATCTGCCACAGTCATGAGAATTATTTAATTTGGTTAAAGCAAATGTCACATATAAATATATATTATTATATTATAGTCTGATATACTCATATTATTTCAATATTAAAATATTGATATAACAATTATTTATGTTATATCAATTTATATTATGTTAAATTATTTTCTATAATATAATTATACTATAAAATTATATATGATACATATGATAAATATGAAGTATGTTATACTATATTTAAACATAGAATATTAATATTAATATGTTACATGTATTTAAAACATAATTGTTATTTATGGATTGAATAAGTAGATATATATAATGTAGCATATTATAACATAATGCTACGATATTAATATTAATAATATTTCATATGTTGTATAGTTTTTCTTATACAGAATTTTTCAGACTATTTACCTTATATGTTTATAATCATTTTCTTCTATAAATATTTATTACAGCCATCACTGACAAAATGTTTCCAATTCTAGGTGAACATTCTCTGGATCATTATTAAACAAACAACTTGTTTATTATAGTTCTATTTTGTAAAGAATAATTTATATTTTGTCTTAATGTTAAATACTTCATTTATTAGGAGCTAGAACTTTCATTTAAAATCACTGATGAACTCTGTACCACTTTTTATTTTTTGTTGAAGTTAAAAATTTAAGAGTGGTAATAATGAAAACTTCACAGTAGGGTTACATATTATTTATTTTCTGTTGTTGTGAAAACGACTATGACCAACAGTGACTCATAAAAAAATTAATTGAATTAGAATTATGATTTTAGCTGATTAGCATCAATTCTACGATTATGGACTAAATACTTGATGATTGGAGCAATTGAGAGTTCATATCTTTTAGGGACAACAGAGAGTCTGTATCTTGATTGACAGGTAGTAGTTAGATAGAGTAATAGGAATGTAGACCATGATTTGGAAGCTGAAAGCCAGCTATCAATGACACATCTTCTCCAACAATGCTACACTTCTTAGTCCTTCCCAAATAGTTCTGTCAACTGGGAACCTAGTATTCAAACATATGAGTATATGGGAGCCATTCTCATTCAAACGACAGAGCTTTTAAAGCCAATGATAAATAAGATTGGCCAAGAAGCTGTGTAATAAAGGTAAAGTTTGAACAAAGATCTATCCACACTAGTGAGACAAATCACACAGCTCTTACCTAAAGACAGTTAGCAGTAAGAATTTTTTTTTTTATCAGAGAAATCTTATGTTACCTGGTAGCATCATTAGCTTTGGGAGTGGTAGAAGCTAGGGAGATTTTCATATATTACAAATTATTTACCTAGCACTCATTAAAAAAAAATTTAACTCACATATAAATGACTACTGTTTGGGCTTAGTGGTGCTAAATAGGTGCTAGGGTACATTATTTTACATTATTGAACTTTCAGTCATTTAATTGTCCTAATAGAAAATGCAATGTAAAGTACAGCTTATTTCTAGAGTTTTGTTTATATGTGAGACACAAAGAAAGTTAAAGACAAAACAAATAGAGGGACTTTGCATAGGGTTTATGAAATTTAAAAGCTGGTGACTGAAAAGTCAAGGAGCAGAGGGATGCTTATTGACAATATACAGTAGGTCAAAAATATTGTTTTCTTTCGAAGCACTAACTTAGATAATCTTTAAAACTCTATGACATAGCTACTAGTATCCATAGAGAGGAAAAACAAAATTAAATAAAGTCTGGTGAATAAATCCACCACTCTTGCTATTCAAAAAATCTGGATCTCATGCCAATGTTGTAATCAACTGACGAAGTCATACCTATATTGGGAAAGGGGCCATTAAAAATATTTAACAAGTTTTACATATATATTTTTAAAACTAAAATATAATTACATTTCCCTTCTTTACATTTTTCTCCCCAATCCCTCCTATCTACCAGCAAGCTTAAATCCATAGCCTATTCTCTCTCTCTCTCTCTCTCTCTCTATATATATATATATATATACATATATATTTATATATATATGTATGTATGTATGTATATATGTATATATATATACATATATATGTGTGTATGTGTGTGTGTGTAGATAGATAGATAGATATGTTAAAAAACATATTAATTTGGCATTATTAATTCAGTCTAGTGTTGCTTTTATTTATGATTTCAGGCCTGAAGACTTTTATGAGATAGCAAATTAGAAGTTTTATTCATGGGAAAGACTACTTCTCACTCTATTGATAGTTCATAAGAGTATAGAGTTCTTTTTATAGGCATGGGGTTCTTTAAGAATTATGACAGGAGCCTGTTATAGCTGTCTTCTGAGAGGCTCTGAAAGTACCCGACTAATACAGAAGTCGAGGCTCATAGCCATCCATTGGACTGAGTACAGGATCCCCAATGAAGGAGCTAGAGAAAGGACCCAAGGAGCTGAAGGGTTTGCAGCCCCTTAGGACGAACAACAATATGAACTAACTAGTACCCTCAGAGCTCCCAGGGTCTAAACCACCAACCCAAGAGTACACATGGTGGGACTCATGGCTCCAGCAGTATATGTATAGCAGAGGATAGCCTAGTCAGTCATCAATGGGAGGAGAGGCCCTTGGCCCTGTGAAGGTTCTATGCCCCAGTGTAGGGGAATGCCAGGGCCAGTAAGCAGGAGAGGGTGGGGTGGAGAGCAGGGGAAAAGGGGAGGGAAGAGGGGTCTGTTTTAATTTTTGGTTTTTTTATTTTATTTTTTTGGAAGGGAACCGGGGAAAGGAGATATTGCAAATTAAAAAAACATCTAATAAAAAAAGAATTCCCTCTTCATATACATAGATAATAGATCACAAGGTGAAAGATGAGAAACTGGTTTAAAACTTGTTGAATTTCACATGACTCTTAGATTACCCTATGGATAAATAAGCATTAATCTCTTCTCATATGAAATATATTTAAATCTATGAAACTAGTTGGTTTTTTGTTTGTTTGTTTGTCCTTTTTCAGAGTGACTAGGAGAGGTTAAAGAGGAAATTTGGCCAGCAGATTGGGAAGTATAAAATAATAAACAGGATGAAAAAGCAAGCTGTAAATAAGAGGAAAACAATACCCTGGTGATTCCATATGTGCCTAACGCTGTGTTCTTAGAAATAACACTCAGTTAAACACTATGGACACATGTACAATGAGCCCTAAATCAACTAAGATTTAGGAAGATAGATGTCATTTGTAACCTTGGTAATTATAACTTAGATGGAATTTTCAAAGGAGAAACAGACAGGAAAAGAGTGAGAATGAGAGAAAAAAAGCAAAGACACAGACAGGAATACAATGGATTTAAAACAATAAAACAAATCGCTAATATAGGAAGCATTTCTATAATGAAGAACAAATGCCCAAATAGAGGAACTAGCATTATTATAGAATCAAGAATAGTCCCTTTACTGGAACAATGGTATCTTCTATCTTTAGAAGAGTACTTAACAAGAAAAATATTCATCATCTATGTGTGGGTTCTCTAAAGTAATTAGAGTGCTGTACAAAAAGAAAAGGCACACGATCCTAGCTAACTGCATACACTGAAGAATTCACACTATGAATGGATAAGGGTGCTTGGATGGGGAAAGGAACAACCACCAAGGGCAACTCCCAAAGAAAATGAACAGTACTACAGAAGCAAATGTCATGTTACATATCTGTGGGTACATTTGGTTTCCAGTAATACAGTCTACACACAAGTGATAAATGGAAAGAGAAATGTCACTCTTGTCAAATTTGTGAAAATAAGTAGCTATACTGTTATATATGCATACAGTTGGTGCCTTAGTTTTTTCAATTTTACTGTGATAAGGGAGCAAAGAAAATATAATATAATACATATTATATGTGTATATTTACATGTAGTACATATATATATGTCATCCATCAACAAAGCAGCCATCAATAAAGAAAGCATTCAAACTCAATGTAAAATAAAACAATTAATTTGACCATTAATAATAGATTCCTAAACTATAAATTTAGTTAATCTATTTCTTTTTACAGATGAAATACTGTCAGTGTGAATAACAAAAACTATAGTTCTCCAAGCACAAGCGTATAACAACTCAGATAGCCAATTTTAGTTACCACATTACAGGTAATATACCCCTAACAAATGTGCCTAAAACTAATCTGTTAATCCAATACAGGAGTGCTTTAAGGAAAGTTTAAATAAAATAAAAGGAACTGGGCAAACCTGAACCCTGCCTATTTACCAAAAACATCTCCTCTAGGATAACCAGTATTAGAGGCATTGCCTGCCCAGTGACTAAACTTAAATGGCTGCAGTATCCTGACCATGCAAAGGTAACATAATTACTTGCTCCTTAATTAGGGACTAGCATGAACAGCTGAACAAGGGTTCAGCTGTCTCTTATTTTTGTTCAGTGAAATGGACCTCCCAGTGAAGAAGCTGGAATATTATAATAAGATAAGAAGACCCTATGAAGCTTAAATTAATAAGCTTAATTATTACTAGTAAATAACCTAATGGATTAAAAATAAAAATGTAAGCTTAAAATTTTGGTTGTGCTGACATCGGAAAATAAAGAATCCTCCAAATGAAAAGACAAAAATATAGTTGCCAATACTGTGAGAGCTGATACTACTACATTCTACTTGAGGTCAAGTGGTCAATTTGAAATAAAAATTGTTAACATTCAAGTGCCAAATGATATGTCTCATATGTGATTCTAGCTCTGAAACTTCAGATCTGAACATATGTATATATGTATATACATTGCATATATACATGGAGTGAAAACAGAGAAAGTAGAAAAGTACAGAAAAGGATAAAGTGAGCAAGGTGCTTTGGATTTTATATGTGAATATAAACATATATGTGATATGAAGTTAGAAAATAGAAAAATAGGAGGAAAAATGATGAGAAGTCAATACAGAAAGGGAAGAAAAGATGAGAGGCAAAAACAAGATTTTTGATAGTCATGGTCTTACCATTTTATACTTACCTAAATTTATATGAAATGGATAGTTTATTAAAAGAAGGTATGTGAGTTCAGCAGACAATTCTCCCCACAAAAACCATAGCCGTGAAAAAAAATAAAGTATCAAACATGAGAAATGTCTTTTCTAAGGGTTAGTTAGTTTTGACTATCAAAGCAGTTGTTGTTGCTTGTCTCTCAGAAACTAAAGGTAAGCCCCTTGCTGATAACATCTCACACTTTGACATAGGACTCACATTATTTGAACTATATCTAAACTAAAGGCCTTCTTTCCTTTAGTCTAGCTAACATGGTACATGAAAATACTATGCAAGCTATCAACAGATGGAAAGAATTAATCGTCCTATTTATAAGTGACATTTATGAACCACAATAATGAGTTGCACTTCAAGATATCCGAAGAGGGACAATAAGTGACAATCACATGATGTCATGTTGGGTAACCAACAATTGTCTAATTTGTATTACAGCCAATTCAACAGGGGGTAAATTATTCCTAAAACTACAAACCCAGCCTCGATCTCTAAGCAGTGAGATCATGAATCTTAGTGGAAAAATCTCCTACCACCACCTTGATGGATTAGCTTATTTCTTAACTACATTGTAAGTTTTACTCATATACCTACAGATGAGGTAGCTCTCACCTCATCCAAGGTGCCTTTCTTTCCTGTAAGTGGACATGACCATAGAAAATCATAGCTAGACATAATGCTGATGTCAACACTAGATCACGAGGAATCCAGTCCCAATGGTTACATCTCCACCACAGCTACTACAACTATGATTCAGGGAACACTACAGAAGAGGAGCAAGAAGGCTGTAAACTCCATAATATCAGGAAGACTTCTGTAGAAAAGTTTTTCCTATAAATGACTGCACAAGCAAGAGCTGAAGAACGTTGATATCAACAGATATACAAGGCAGAAGTGAAAAGTCAGGCAAAAGTGGAAAGAGGGAGGGGAAATACCTTACAGAGAAGAGCCTCCTGATTGGTTAGATTAAGCAAATCTGTTGTCCCAAAAATAATGTTGATTAAAAAAAAGAAAACAAAAAAAAAAACAAAAATGGACTCAGCATTATTTATTAACACAGTGTTTAATGTACACATATGTAAAACAATAAACTAAAATAGGATGTTATTAAAGTAATTAGGCATCACAAAAAAGGAGTTAGGTGGAAGGGATTTGGGAGGGCCTGGAGTGGAAAAATGATGTACTTATACTTAAATTAAAATGTGCAATAAGTAAATAAGAGGAAGCTAAGTGTTCCTACACTTGAGACAGTGTTGTTGATAATTTACATGTACTAGCAAAGAAAATTTCACACTATATATTAAATAATTTTGTAAATTATTGTTTTACTAACAATTTAGTAACAGCAATAATTTTTATTCTCATTGCTGTATATCTTTTGAACAAAAACAATAAAAAGAATGACATTCTAACAAAACTTACAGTACAGAGAAATGTATGTATAATATTAAAAAAATCTGTCAATACACTTTATGCTATACTTCCAATTTTTCAGCTCTGTGTACTAATACTTCTATGAAATTTTATTTTATTTGATTATGAAACTTCATTTTGTTAGGTAATTAATTTTGTATATTACTGATTATGAGTATTTAGGAATTAGATGACATTTTTACCTGAGATTAGCTGAAGTGGTATCAGAAATTAACATTGTAATTACTTTTAAAAAGTGTCATGAATCTACATAATTTACATTCCTGTTTTGAAGGCATGGATACGCATAATACAGAATTTTAACAGGAAAATGTATATAATGCCTGAACTACAGAAAAAGAAAAAAAAAATCCGGGTTCTTGTATCTGTATGAATAGTATTTTACTGTCAGGCTAAATTTTTTATTATAACAACTTCTCATTTAACCAAACGACCATTTAAGTAAGAGTAAATGAGATAATTGCATTTTATAAATGTGGTTTTTGCCTTAATAAAAATTGGCAGAGAGTCTAACTTCTTGAGTTATTGTATATATTGGATATTAGCCCTCTATCAGATATAGGATTGGTAAAGATCTTTTCCCAATTTGTTGGTTGCCGTTTTATCCTATTGATAGTGTCCTTTGCCTTACAGAAGCTTCACAACTTTATGAGGTCGCATTTGTCAGTTCTTGTTCTTAGAGCATAAGCTATTGGTGTTCTGTTTAGGAAATTTCCCCTGTGTCTATGTGCTTGAGGCTCTTCCCCACTTTCTTTTCTATTAGCTTCAGTGTATCTGGTTTTATGTGGAGGTCCTTGATCCACTTGGACTTGAGCTTTGTACAAGGAGATAGGAATGGATCAATTTGCATTTTTCTATATGCTAACTGCCAGTTGAGCCAGCACCATTTATTAAACATGCTGTCTTTTTTCCACTGTGTGGTTTTCGCTCCTTTGTCAAAGAGCAAATGGCCATAAGTTTGTAGGTTCATTTCTGGGTCTACAATTCTATTCCATTGATCTACTTGCTTGTCACTGTACCAATGCCATGCAGTTTTTATCACAATTGCTCTGTAGTACAGCTTAAGGTCCAGGAAGGTGATTCTACCAGAGGTTCCTTTATTGTTGAGAATACTTTTGACTATCCTGGCTTTTTTGTTTAAAAAAATAGGGTACAGAGCTAAACAAAGAATTCTCAAGTGAACAATATGGAATGGCTGAGAAGCACCTAAAGAAATGTTCAACATCCTTATTCATCAGGAAAATACAAATCAAAATAACCCTGAGATTCCACCTCACACCAGTCAGAATGGCTAGGATAAAAAACTCAGGTGACAGCAGATGCTGGAGAGGTTGTAGAGAAAGAGGAACACTCCTTCATTGCTGGTGGGATTGCAAGCTGGTATAACCACTCTGGAAATCAGTTTGGCAGTCCCTCTGGAAACTGGACGTAGTTCTACCAGAGGCCCAGCTATACCACTCCTGGGCATATAGCCAGAAGATGCTCCAACATGTAATAAGGACACATGCTCCACTATGTTCATAGCAGCCTTATTTATAATAGCCAGAAAATAGAAACAACCCAGATGTCCCTCAACAGAGGAGTGGATACAGAAATTGTGGTATATCTACACAATGGAATACTACTCAGCTATTGAAAACAGTGAATTTATGAAATTCTTAGTGAAATGTATGTATCTTGAGAATATCATCCTGAGTCAGGTAACCCAACTACAAAAGAACACACATGGTATGCACTTTCTGATAAGTGGATATTAGCCCAGAAGCTCAGAATACCCAAAACACACTCCACAAACCACAAGAAACTCAAGAAGAAGGAGGACCAAAGTGTGGATACTTTGTTCCTTCTTAAAAAGGGGAACAAAATACCCATGGAAGGAGTTGCAGAGATAAACTATGGAGCAGATACTGAAGGAAGGTCAACCCAGAGACTGTTCCACCTGGGAATCCTTCCCATATTCAGTCATCGAATTCAGAAACCATTGTGGATGCCAGCAAGTCCTGGCTGACAGGAGTCTAATATAACTATCTCCTGAGAGGCTCTGACAGTATCCCACCCACTAATACAGAAGTAGAGGCTCACAGCCATTCATTGGACTGAGCACAGGGTCCCCAGTTAAAGAGATAGAGAAAGGACCCAAGGAGCTGAAGGTTTTGCAGCCCCTTAGGAAGAAAAACAATGTGAACTAACTAGTACCCTCAGAGCTCCCAGGGACTAAACCAGCAACTAAATTGTACACATGGTGGGACAAATGGCTCCAGTAGCATATGTATAGTAGAGGATGGCCAAGTCAGTCATCAATGTGAGGAAAGGCCATTGACCCTGTGAAGGTTCTATGCCCTAGTGTAGGGGAATGCCAGGGCCAGTAAGCAAGTGAGGATATATAGTGAGCAGGGGGAGGCAGGAGAGAACAGGGGTTTGTTTTTGGTTTTGTTTTCTTTTTCTTTCTTCCTTTTTTTTATTTTTTATTTTTGGAAGGGAAACTAGGAAAAGAGGTATCGTATGTCACGTAAATAAAGAAAATATCTAATAAAAAAAGAAAATATCTAATTAAAAACAACAAATAAAAAATTACCAGAAAGATGCAATGTAAGGGAAGGAGAATATCTTTCCAATACTGTTTTCTGACCTACTATTTTATTCCAGAACAGTCTGTAGGACAGAAGTTAAGAGTGTATATCACTATGGAAGCATGCTGCAGCCAAGAGAATTAGTTTATGTAGCCAGATGTCAGAAGACATAGGGACAAAAAATTCTGTCATTTCAGACCTTCCTCATCTAAGTAGGGAAAATCACCCAATAATGAAAGTTATGATTCCATTAAAGAATTAAATACTTATCTGATGAGTGGCTGCAGAAGTCAAGTACTCAGTAAATCACACAGGTGAGGCTAAACCAACAATCCAGGAGCTTCTAAGAGTAATTCTAAGTCAACGTAAAATAGAGTTTACTAAGACAGTAAGAAAAAAAAAAAGAAGAAGAAGGTGGTCATAGAGCTGAGGATGTACATATAGAAAGATTTACAATATTAATTTGGAAATTTAGACTGTAAACATTGGTATAAGATATTAGAAGAAGATAGTAGGTATCAGTAGAATTAATGACAGAGAATATAACATGGCAACCAAGTTTTAAAGGAAAATAAACTTGAGAAGGAAAATGTTGGCAGAAAATGAAATATTTGAAATTGAATTCTGGGGGTGAAATTGTTTACAATGACATGATAAATGTCAAAAGCACTGAATTACCTAACTGAGCTAGAGTGAACAACACAGAGAGAATTTGAGACAAGATTTTATGAAGATCAGAAATGAACAGAGACCAGGAAGATAGTTTGTAAGATATCTTTCACCAGGTCTACTGACCTGAATTCAATCTTCATGAACCCACATCATGGAAGACAAAACCAGTTTGTACTTATTGTTCTTTGATCTCTACATAGGAGGCGTAATACACGCATAACACATACATACCCCACCAAATATACACACACATACACAGACACACACACACACAAACACACACACACACACACACACACACACACACACACTACAACCACCACCACCACCACCAGAATTGAAGATTTTTTTTTTTAAATGAAGGCTAGAAACAATTACATAAAGGTAAGATGAAGGAGACTAACACTAAATGAGGGGTTAAAATTTCAAAAATGTAGAAACAATGAAGACTTATTTTCTAAAAGTTTTCAACCTGAAACAGTAATCAATATTGTGTTACATATTGAAGCATTTCCCTATTAAAAGGTTTATTGTCTCCTGTACAACCTTGGTGTTCGTCATAATGCATCTTTGGCTTCATTTTAGGAACTAGACATTACTGATATTGTCTAGAGAATGACAGGGCACACTGCTCTTCCTACGGCTAGTGCAAAATAGTGACAAATGTTGAATTTCTGAAATGTAGCAATTTGCTGAAATAACATTTTTCTCACTGGTGTTCTGAGAATTTTTTTTCCCTTTCGCCCAAAGCAAAATACTACTGTCAGCAAGCAAAAGCAAATCTTTTGTATCACAGCAGGAAACAGAGACTATGAGAAAAGAAGAATAGAAGCCCACTACAACCCTCTTTTCTCTGATCACTCTCCTTTATTACAGGGGCTCAGTAATTAAAGAAAACCCACTTTAGGTATTGGCTGCCATGGAAAACCAATTCAAGGGGAAAATTTTGTAGCTTAAAAAATGGGTTTGTCAGTTGAAACAATATTTTAAATGATTTTAGAGAGCCACAGAACATCCATTTTTATGAAAGCTTTTTGGTTGGACCTTTTCTCAGAAAAGAAAAAAAATACCAGCATCTTTCTTATAGAAAAATAGCTATATTACCTTTTACTTTCATTTTGAAAGATACCTCAAGCACTAACATGTCAGATCTTTTCTCTTGAGACCTGGAGGTAGATTTGTAATATAGACCAATGAGTAATATTTCCGTTTGATTCAGGTATAGACTTTCAATGATAAAACACCTAACTTCTAGGGATATGATTTAAAATTGATATGTATAATTAGGTAACCGTGTGTTCTGTGAGGAGTGATAGTGAAAAACTGATTCAGATGATGCCATCGGGATGCATACATGTAAGTTGAAGTATTCCAGTATATAGTACCTGAATAAGAATAGTTACAGTATTTACCTGGCCATAGTTGATCCCCTATGGCTAGAAAAAAAGTGAAAAGGAAAGTGACTCTACATTTGGTTTAGAGAGACGTTAGGTGATTTATAAGATTTAGACAAATTGTAATGAACATATTTAAGGCAAGGGGCTTTGATTGTTCTTGCTTCTTCTTATCTCTGTGTTGTAGGTGCCTCTTACAGTCTTCACCGTTCCTTCTGAAGTGTGGAGCTTTAAGTCGTCCACAGAGCTTCTCTACTGCCATCTGAACAGGAGCTGCAATTTTTTAAATTGGATGTTTTATTTACTTGCATTTCAAGTGTTTTCTGCTTTCCCTACCTATTTCCTCTCTGCAGCCACCCTATCTGATCTCCCCTTACCCTGCTTTAATGAGGGGGCTCCCCCACCCACCTACCCACTGCCACTTCACTTCTCTAGCATTCCTCTACACTGGGCTCATCAAGCCTTCACAGGACCACGGGTCTCCTTCTCCCATTGATGCCACATAAGGCAGAATAGGGAATAAATATAAAATCACATTGCGGGTGATAGTGAGGGATGTGCTTGTGTGCATATGTGTGCAGGTGAGATACTGTCAAAGAATATATATAAAATAGTTTTAATATCTCAGTGTGTCACCCAGAAGTAAACAAGTCTATATGCAACTCTTGACAACCTGTGCTGCTTCCAGCATAAAACTCCTCCAAATTACCTATTTTCACTATCATTCTCCTTCTCATGTATTCCTCATTTGTTTCTCCTTGTCTAAGTATATAAACAAATTTCTAATTTGCATCTATCT
This sequence comes from Mastomys coucha, assembly GCF_008632895.1. NCBI lineage: Eukaryota > Metazoa > Chordata > Mammalia > Rodentia > Muridae > Mastomys > Mastomys coucha. Next base: position 49,294,504 of record NW_022196905.1, on the reverse strand, counting down.
TCCTTAGGAAAATAATTGGTTTTGACTGCACCATTATTATGGCCTTCTTTGGTTAAAATGGAACTTTTTTTTTTTTTTTTGGTTACTTTCTTGTTTTTCTTTTTTACTCTTGTTATCATTGGAACACTATTTAGACCAGGCTTAATTCCCCATCAAGATTCTCCATCATGACTTTCCTTCCTCACTCATCCCTTAAAAAGCACTAGGGAAGAACTCAAATTCCACAAGGTTAGACTTTTGTTCCTTGTCAGGGTTTCTTATGAGCTGAGCAGTAGTGTGCTAACAATGGGTAAATTTATCTTCTCTGTCTGGCATCTACTAATTCCATGATAAAGAATGATGCTTGCTGCTCTGGGGGACGTCTAACTTGCTTGTTCCATATAGCTTAACAAAAGTAAACCTTGTATTATCATTGAAAACATTTTGAAATGTAATCTAGATGTTAAATTATTGATTTTTTGTTTTGTTTTGTTTGTTTTGTTTTGTTTGTTTTGTTTGTTTGTTTGTTTGTTTTGAGACAGGGTTTCTCTGTGAAGCCCTGGCTATCCTGGAACTGACTCTGTAGACAAGACTGGCCTCGAACTCAGAAATCCACCTGCCTCTGCCTCCCAAGTGCTGGGATTAAAGGCGTGTGTTACCACTGCCTGGTTAATTATTGAAATCTTAAAGAGACATATTAATAATTGAGTTTTAAAAGGTAGAGATAAAATTCCTAACAGGTAGGAATATTAAGGTGAGTAGACAGATGAAAGGTTAAAAAAAGAAAGGAATATGGGGTAGGTAACTAATACTTAAGATACTTGATAAAGCCATAAGTTAATATATTTATATTTATTGTTTAAATATACACACATACTGCTTACAAAGCAGGTATTGTTCCTCCCAGAAATCATAGGTTGCCAAATTAAAAGATTAGTGTGTGCTGTGGAATATCCTATCCCATTGCTGGGCAAGGGTTTATTTACTCCACATTCTCCCTTCGAAGCAGTAAGGCTATTTTCACTGTTTTTTTTTTCTCCAACAAAATTCATTGGTAACTATTGGTGAAGAGTCCACCTGCTTTTGTCACAAAATTTGTAGAAATCAAGTTGGTTCTACCCAAGAAGTTTCTAGTTATCTATGTAGACCACTGAGGAAAAATAATACTGAACAGTTTATATATATATATATATAATTAAATAATATATTAAATATTATTTAATATAATATAAATTTATATTATATATACTTATGTATATAAATATTATTATAAACTGACAAGTGTGATGAAATATGTTCATTAGTATAAGAGTGGAATAAATTTATGGAGCAAACAACTACTCTTTGGTTGATTTAAGGCCAAATTCACTGCAGGAAATGTACATCTAAAATTGTAAACCTTACTAAAGCACCATTGTCTTGGAAAATAGAGGCCTGAGGGATTTACCTGTAAATATTAATTTAAGACATTCACATAACAATAGACTGCCTTCTCTATACCCAAAACTTAATATAGCTCTCAGTCTTCAAAAGAAAATTTATTGCTAAGTATTTTGTTATGGTTTTGTTGTTATCGTTGGGTTGGTTTAATACTTGTGTATGGTCGATGGATAAGGAAAGGTACAGAGAACAAATATCACTGGAGTACACACTACAAATGGGACACTAATATCACCAAATATTATTAAGTATTACAAAATTCTGTAAAATATCAGCCACATTAGAGATTTTGGGAGGGATGGAGGGAGGGGCAGAGAGAGAGAGAGAGAAAGAGAGAGAGAGAGAGAGAGAGAGAGAGAGAGAGAGAGAGGATAGAGGAGCATAACTGGAGAACAGCATATGTCAGCTCCAAGCCTCTCCTCTCCACTGCCGTTCCTCTTTGTTCTCCTACCACAGAATCACTACACAATATCAGTTATTAAAAAGTATCATATTATTAGTTTTAAATTTTTTAAATGAGTTATAATGAATTTAATTATATACCCATTAAATTTTACATTTAATAAATTGTTCCTTAGGAGAAATAATTTATATAAAAAGGGAAATTAATACTATAAGAAACTAGGATCATGCAAAGTGGGTTAAAAAAATCCTTGGGGAAACAATTTTAAATTTTTACTATAATCTCATATGACATTTTTAAAAAAATTATATTTGTAAATTTGTTAATTAAATAAAATTATTTTACTGGACCAGTGGCTTAAGAAGAATTCCTATAGACTAAAGGAGAAAAGGTTCTTTCTTTCTTTTATCTTAGATTATAATGTTGCTTCTGTTCTAGACAATAAACTGGTTTTTCTTTGTGAGTTGGCTTGTTTGCTTTTTTGTTGTTGCTGTTGTTGTCTTTGTTTTTTTTGTAACCATATGTACATACACAGTCTAAGAGGGCATATTTGTATCTAGGGTAGAATGTAAAATGACTGTAAACCTTTTATTTTTCCATGTCGTATTTGATTTAAAGTTCTGAAATGATTTGGTCACATGCTGGATTATTTGGGAAATTATAGTACCCTGGCATAGTTCAAATTGAAGTTAATTTTGGGGGAACTTAGATTTTTCTGGTTTAAGGAGTCTATATATATATGCCAAATAAAATAAGGGGCACTCAGAAAGTATAAGTATACTAAAATAAATGATTTTAAAAGAATGTTAAGAAAACACTAAATATCTACTTACTAAACTGTGTTTTATATTCTGAAATGATAGTCTAAGGCGTGTATTTGAAGACCTGGATGTTTAGCTACTCTGCTGTTCGGACATTGTTAGTCAAATTGTTTCAGAAAAACTACTGTTAGACAAGAAGGCACTTTTAGGGTTTATAGTATTCTGGTCATTAGTTTGACAATTTTTATTGTAGATATTTAAAAATAATTTATTGTTGTGACATACTGTAATGTTGTGATAGAGTTGACAACCATATAGAAAAAGATTGATAATTGAAAAACATACTTGATTAATTAGTTTTTTTATATTTTTATTTTATTTTATTTTATTTTATTTTTTGAGACAGAGTTTCTCTGTATAGTCTTGGCTGTCCTGGAACTCACTCTATAGACCAGGCTGGCCTCAAACACAGAAATCCTCTGCCTCCCAAGTGCTGGGATTAAAAGCATGCACCACCACTGCCTGGAGATTAATTAGAGTTTTACATGACATAGAAAAAGATGATCAAAGAAGAATCAACATCTGTGAAAAACTATTGAATAAAAAATATACAATTTTCTGGTAATAAATAGGTAATGGGAATGCCAAGGCTGATTATTCAACGGTTTAGATTTTAGAAGAAATATGTTAACTCTTATTAGAGTTTTATTGTTGTGAAGAGGTAACATGACTACAGCATACCCTTTTTTACAGGAAAACATTTAATTTGAGGTTACAATTTCGGAGGTTTTGTCCATTAACATCATGGCAGTAAGCATGGCAGTCCGCAGGCAGACATGGTGCTAGAGGAGCTGACAGTTCTAGAGCTAGGCCAGCAAACCCCAGAAAGAAACTGTGTTCCACAATGGCCATAGATTGAGCATAGGAAATATTAAACTACGCCCATAGGGACACACTTCCTCCAACAAGGCCACAGTTCATAATAGTACAACTTCCTATCGTCAAGCATTCAACCATATCAGTCTGGGGGGGGAGGGGTCATACCTATTCAAACACCCACATAGTATTTCTTTCTTTTAAGCTTGTTATCTGTTATTTTCATAGAGACAGAAAGCAAACAAAGAAATGTACTTAGTAGAAACTGAAAGTCTGCGAGTCTTCTCACTCTGAATTATGTTCTGTTTTCATTCCCCTTAAGCTTCTGTAGCCACACTGCCTTTAAAATGCTGTATAACACAGCAAGTGTACCACTCTTTTAGGGTTTTAAACTTACTGAGGCTTCTGCCCAGAAACCACTACTCAGTTTTCCATGTGACTTATGGTTTTGAGGCATTATTCTCTTCGCACACAAATTAATTACATGTTACTATGTTGTCACATAGATTAGTGATGTACTTAAAGGATGCTCCTGTAAAATGAATGTCTCAACCTTTACCCACATAATATCAAAGCAGCTAAAGTTAGAATGGAAAAATGTTAGTTATTCCCCTTCTATTTACACAATATACTTAAAACAGAATTGTTAAAATGTTATCTATTGGCATCACAGTAAAGCCAGGCTTTCAATGGAAAATCAGCTGTAGGTAATGGAAATCCAATCTATAAAGTATCAATTCATTATTATTTTGTAATAAGTGTCACATCAGTATTATACTTCTGAGAAAGTATTTTCTAATATAAAATAGTATGTCAGTTGGACACAATCTCATAAGCTGCAGTAAAACAAATGTCTGCTTATAGATCCTTAATGTACAGCATAATGAGGCATAAAACAGTGAAATAAGGCATTATATTTTGAGATACCAGAGTCCACATCAATTTTGAGAGCACATGTGTATCCAAGGATGAATGTAAAATGACAGTAAACCTTCCTATTTTTCAATGTCATCTTTGATTCAATGTTCCCAGATGCTGTGGTCACATGCAGGACTATTTAGGAAGTTACTGTATCATAGCAGAGTTTGCCAGAATTAATGTTCACATTGAAGTCAGCTTTGGGGGAACTTAGTTTTTCTGTTTTACATGCAGGAGTATATAAGTCATTGACAGATCTTACATTGACAGTTCTGAGTATTTAACTCAGTTGTATTAATAAATTCAGAGAAATATGGGCTTGATTCTTTGCTGTGCAGTATAATGAGAAAGATGTATCATTTCTTTGTATGGTTTGTTATATTCCTCCCCAAAATGAGAACTATAGCTATTTCTTAGAGATATTATCACAACTAATTTCTTCTTTTATACGAAGAAATTTTTATTTTTATTATAGAATCTAAGGTAAACATTTGCTAATCCTAAATTCATATATATATATATATATCACAGATAATGATTATAGCAAATTCCTGCTATCTTACAAGTACATTATTAATCTTCTATTAGCAAAACCATGAATATATTCTGCTGACAGATTTTCCTATTGACCAATCCGTAGCCATGTTCAGAGGAATCAATGTTATCAAAGACAAATTCAGGCAAGTCCTCAGTAGGGTTATTTTATAACGAATCCTCTGAAGATAATACAGGCAGAGTCTTCCACATTCGATGTCACCTTATCCCAGTTACATGATGAAACATTATGTCTCACAATTCCCCACGTGATTTCCAGTCTAACTAGTGTGACCTTTATAGGTTTGCTGAGGCAAAATTCTCCCTACACTTGAGATTTCCTTTTCATAAATTTCCATCCATTGTCCAGTATCCAATACTCTGCTCCTCAGTTACAAATTCCCATTTGATTTCGGGCTTGAGCTCAACATTCTCTACTACTGCTAACACCCATCACAGTTTCTGCTATACGTATTGATATATTATTTAAGCATATATTGCAGAGTCCTTTGCCTTGAAAGACCCTGACTATATTGACGACTCCGATTTTCACATTCCCAACACTGATAGAAGCTTTTGGCTTCCATTTGGCATCCCATAACCTTGAACAATATCTCTGTGAAAACCTGACCCTAAAGCATTATTTATTGACGCTGCATACCTGCCATTCTTTTTTTTCAGTAACTGAGACTCACAGGGAGGAACTGCATTGTTGATCTCCTTTGTTTCACAGTGTTTTGATGTTAACTTCAGAAAGACA
>NW_022196905.1:49280745-49288823 GCF_008632895.1 Mastomys coucha | reverse complement strand
AAAAGAAAAGAAAAGAAAAAACCCCTACTGTATCTTCTCCTTTTACAAGAACCTTTCGCCTCCCATATCCTTCAAGACAGTTTCATGCTGCTTATTACTGACATATGCACAAGTACCTTTATTGCATCAAGTCTTAGGCTCAGTACTTCATCAAGCTACTTTTTGATAGGAAAGAAGTCAGTGATTGTAATGAGCCTCTCTGCCTGTAACTAACATTTGACTGTTTTTACTTATAAAGGTGTCTCTTTACAATATTTTTGCCTCTCTTGTCTTTTTTTCTTTTCTCATTTTAGTTGTCAAAGATGAAATCAAAAGAAGCAAAATCCCACATTCTAAACCAATTTTGGAGATTATATCTCTGTGAATACGTCTTTGCTTTCTTTGTGACCTTATTTCTTTCATTTCCTCAGATTCTTACATTGCTCTTCTGTTCTAACAAGGACCACGTATCAACATAAACTAAAATCCTCAAATAATTCTCTAACCAAAGTAGTATGCCATTCATTGTTATTCTGTTAATTTTCTGTGTTGCCCTTCTTATTTTATTTTAACATGTACTGTATAATTATCTTCTGTACTTCATGTATAGGACTGCCACACTCCCAGAGGTGTCTTATGAATATGTTTCACTGCCTACCTGCCTTCTTGCTTATTCTGCAGAGTTAGGTATGTAGAATCCTAAAGTCAAACAACTGAAGTAAGTTAAAGACAAGTATAAAATGAAAACACACTTGCTTTTTTAACAACATAAATATTTTCAAAGTTTTTGAATAGGAAGTATCCTGTCATGAGTGGAAAAAAATAATAAGACATAAAGTAGGTTACACATGTCCTTAATCCAAGGATACATCTTAGTTCAGAAGGGTGACTAACCTCTTAAAATCTTTAATGTTCTGGGTGAAAAGTCACTTTAGGGGCCAATTAGAGGATAGACTCATTAAGTCAATTGTACGAGGCCATACAGCATGGGTATAAGAGGTTAGGCAGCACCATTAGGAAGTAACCTGGAAAACCAGTCATTTGAATGACTTTGCCTTTGAGGTTACCTCACAGCAAGCAGACACAAGGGCACTGCATTGGGTTTCTAATCTAAAGTGACAGAACACAGTGAAGGAGGAAGCCCTGCTGACCTGGCTTAGTTTAGTAGTTTTGATTTGAACTTCTACATAGTTCTTGAGTGACAAAGAACTATGTCTAATGGTAAAAAAGAATGCAAAGGTTATTCAGCTTTCCTGGTGTATTTAAGACAAGCTTAAACTTAGATAATGAGGGCACAATGTCTTCTCCCTCCTCTCTTGATCAATGCAATCCATAGAACTAAACCATACTTAAGGAGAAAGATGATCCTTCAGTTGTGAAACTATTGTCACGTTTTATACAATTGTCTATTGTATATATAGAAAAAATAAATCCTAAAAAAAACTTTGGGGGACTTGAACCCTACTACATGCTACAATGAAGACCAAAATTGATTTATCTTTTTTTTTTATCTTGTGAGCAAAATCTATAGCAGTGACCTAAAACCTTTAATAAATTAATAATGGAGACAGAGCCAACAAAGTTAGAAGAAAAATTTTCATTTATCCATGTCTTTGTAAACTCTGCCACCAGTTTCAAATGAAATTACTATCGTCTTCTTTCAGTTAGTAATTTATCTTTTCGATTCCTCAGCTATTAGGAGGAAAAGAAATGAAACTATCATACCTGCAGAAGATGAGAAAAGGGTTCTCTCCTTTTCTGAAAGGATGGAGACAACCTTTTGGGCTAGGGCCTGGAGGCACAGCTGAAGAATTACATACCCAGTAATTCTCTGGAACTAGGTGACCCAATCAATAGCTTTGATATTTTACCACATGTGGACTTTGTTTTCCCATACAACAACTAAGATACTCAATAAAGCTACAGTACAAAGTCTGCTTTGAGAAAGCCATCAATCATCCAAGGTAAGAGTAAGCAGAGTGGGTATAAATCATATTCTTCCTTTTCGAAATTGTTTCTGCTCAATTGAATAAAATATTTTGTCTAGATGCTCATCTCATTTTCATTGCCTTTGAGAAAATGACATTTTTATTTTATTTTTATTTTTTATATTGGGCATTTTATGTATATACATTTCGAATGTAATCCCTTTTTCAAGTGTCCTTTCTGAGACCCCCTTCTCCCCTTCCCCTCCCCCTGCTTCTATGCGGATGTTTCCCTTCTGGTCCACCCACTCCCTCCTCACCACCCTGGCATTCCTCTACCCTAGGGCATCAAGCCTTCACAGGACCAATGGCTTATCCTCCTATTGATGCCAGATAAGGACATCCTCTGCTACATATGACATTTTTATTTTAGTATAATATTTATAGTATCTTTTAATAAGGATTTGCCTCAGAAATTTAAGGAAAGCCTATTTCATTCTGGTCAAAAGTTTAGGATTTACATCTGCCTTTGAATAATAAAGTAAAATTCCAAGATGGATAATCCATCCAGACCTGTCAATCACCTTGCAGATATGACAACTCAGGAAGTCTAATTCATCTTGAACCATACCAGGAAAATAGAAGGAATAATTATTGTTTAATAAAATAATACAATGTCCGTACACAGGAAGCCTGGCCCTGGTCTAGTGACAATATATTTCTGTACTGGACAACAAAAGAAGACAGTTGTTCACAGCATATCCTGAAAAGTCAAGGGTAAATTCCTTATGTCCCACAGTGTTCTTAGTTACAAGGAATTCTGAATACATGTAATGAGCACAATGCAAATATTATTTAGAATATTGTTATAGGATATTGTCATAAAACAAGATTTGTGTCATATGCCCATGCCCAGCCTTGTGCTCTGAGCATTTTTAAATTAGGCCAAGTATGTACAGTACAGTTTTCATTTGATACTTACAATTTTCTTTGAATTTACAAAGACAAGACCCTACCCATTTTAAGTTGTTATTGATATATTTTTATAGATACTTTATTTAATATTATGTATCACTGCATGGTATGTCATTAAATTTAAATAAAAAGCTGATTACAATCTAGATAATTTTTTCTGCACATTTTGCAAAGGATTGACATTAAAATTCAGTGTTTAAAATTCATAAGAAATTGATAGTAATAAAAAAAGCTTCAAAGCTTAATAACCATTTAATGGGAGAGAAATATTTTTGGCTACTGAATAAATGAAATGTGTTTCTACCACAATATTAATCAGGGTAATGAGGATGGAAGTTAAATGGAATATTATGCAATACATTGACAATAACTTCAAATATATGAGAAGACTAGAAACTAAATATTTAGTACAATAAGAACAGAAATAATTGCTGAAATTCAATTTTTAGGAAAACAACTCATAAAATTTTTAATATCTAATGTGAAGTTTTCTTAGATATTACATGTACAACATCAACAAGACTGTCTCAAGAGTATGAACTTTATTTAGATTTGAGAAAATGCATATCAACAGACATGAATAAAAATGTGTGGTTTCATACCAATAATAATAATAATAATAATAATAATAATAATAATAATAATAATCCTAACAAAGAAAAACATTGCACTATTTCAAAATCATTAAAATATTCTTCATGTCTTCAAAATTTTTCTATATGAGGAATGAAATAATCAAAACTATGCACATCAATGCAAATGACAATTAGGAGAAAGAGTTTAAAAACACTATAAGAAAACACAAGATAATTCAAAGCATAAGAAAAACAATTTCATAATAATAAATCATTGACCATGAGATAACCAAATTTCAGGGTTTTTTTATAATCCTGTAACTTTAATTTGTGGTTCTATAGGTATCCTTGTTATCCAACATGTATAGTTTACTGGTTTATTTGTATTAACTCATTTAACATTAAATTCAATTATTTTTGCATATTTATAACTATGATGATAAAAGGTTGTTACAATGGTATCATTTACCCTGCATTTCAAATATACATATGCCTGTTCATACAATCACTTTGTTATAGCAGCACTGAGCAAACTACAAGCCTCTTATTCATTATGGTTTTCTGAATAAACTTTTAACCTCTTCTTTCTGCCAATTACTTGGATTGTTTCCTTATATTAGCATATATTTATATTCCTGACTTCATTTGGGTATACAGTTCTCTTTACATATCAAATTCTAATGGCATATCTACTTAATCTACTTAATCTTCTAAATCAGAAGTTTTTGTTCAGTCTCTTATTGGCCTTTCCTTCAGTCTCTGCTCCACTCTTTGTATTTCCTTTAGACAGGAGCAATTCTGGGTAAAAATCTTGGAGATGATGGGTAACCCCATCCTTCAACTGGGGGAGGGCATGCCTAACCTCTTGATATGGTCTTGACAGTTTCTCCCCCCCTTTTGTGGGGTAGGTATTTCAGCTAATGTCATCACCAGGGGTCCTGGGAGGCTCTTGCTTTCCTGGCATCTGGTACTTTCTTGTTGTTACCTCCTGTTCCCAATCCCCTACAAACCTCTTTCAATTTCCTGAACCTCTGTACATCTCTTCCATCTCCTCCCATACCTGATTTTTCTATTTTCTTCTCCCCCTCTTTTCTTCCCTGTAAGTCCCTCTCACTCTCTACTTCCCTTGATTATTTTGTTCATCTTTCTGAGTAGGACTGAAGCATCCACTCTTTGCTATTCCTTGAGCTTCATGTGGCCCATAAATTGTATCTTGGGTATTCTGAGCTTTTGGCCTAATATCCATTTATCACTGAGTGCATGCTATATGTGTTCTTTTGTGATTGGGTTACCTCACTCAGGATGGTATTTTCTAGTTCCATCCATTTGCCTAAGAATTTCATAAATTCACTGTTCTTAATACCTGAGGAGTAATCCATTGTATAAATGTACCACATTTTCAGTATCCAATCCTCTAGTGAGGGACATCTGGGTTCTTTCCAGCTTCTGGCTATTATAAATAAGGCTGCTATGAACATAGTGTAGCATGTGTCCATATTACATGTTGGAGCATCTTTTGGGGATATGCCCAGGAATGGTATAGCTGGGTCTTGAGGTAGTATTATGTCCAATTTTCTGAGGAAACACCACACTGATTTCCAGAGTGGTTGTACCAGCTTGCATTCCCACCAAAATGGAGGAGTGTTCCTCTTTCTCCATATCCACTCCAGCATCTGCTGTCACCTGAGTTTTTGATCTTAGCCATTTTGACTGGTGTGAGGTGGAATCTCAGGATTGATTTGATTTGCATTTCCTTGATGACTAAGGATGTTGAACATTTCTTTGGGTGCTTCTCTACCATTTGAGTTTCCTCAGTTGAAAATTCATTGTTTAGATCTATACCCCATTTTTAATAGGGTTGTTTGATTGTCTGAAGTCTAATTTATTGAGTTCTTTGTATGTATTGGCTATTAGCCCTCTATTGGATGTAGAATTGGGAAAGATCTTTTCCCAATCTGTTGGTTACTGTTTTGTCCTATTGACAGTGTCCTTTGCCTTACAGAAGCTTTGCAATATTATGAGATCACATTTGTACATTCTTGATCTTAGAGCATAAGCCATTGGTGTTCAGTTCAGAAATATTTCCCCTGTGCCTCTGTTTTCCAGCTCTCCCCCATTTTCTCTTATATTAGTTTCAATGTATCTGCTTTTATATGGAGGTCTTTGATCCACTTGGACTTGAGTTTTATATAAGGAGATAAGAATGGACTGATTTTCATTCTTCTACATGCTGACCTCCAGTTGAACCAGCATTATTTGTTGAAAATGCTGGATTTGTTTCAATTGGATCATTTTAGCCTGGAATACCCAACATACAATTCACAGACCACACAAAGAAGCTGAAGAAGAAGGAAGACCAAAGTGTGGGTCCTTTGATCCTTCTTAGAAGGGGTAACAAAATACGCATAGGAGCAAATATGGAGACAAAGTTTGGAGCAGAGACTGAAGGAAAGGGCATCCAGGGACTGCCCCACCTGGGGATCCATCCTATATACAGTCACCAAACACAGACACTATTGTGGATGCCAAGAAGTACATGCTGACAGGACCCAAATATAACTGTCTCCTGAGAGGCTATGCCAGAGCCTGACATATACAGAGGCAGATGCTCCATAGCCAACCATTAAACTGATCACAGAGTCCCCAATGGAGGAGCTAGAGAAAGGGCTGAATGAACTGAAGGGGTTTGCAACCCCATGAGAAGAACAACATCAACCAACTAGAACCCCCTAGAGCTCCCAGCATCTAAATCACAAAGAAGCATATATGGTTGGGACCCATGGCTCCAGTCCTATATGTAGGAGAGGATGGCATTGTTGGGCATCAATGGGAGGAGAGGCCCTTGGTCCTGGGAAGGCTTGATGCCCCAGTGTATGGGAATGACAGGGTAGAGAGGCTGGAATGGGTGAGTGGGTACTGGTGGGTAGAAGAAAGGAGGACAGGATAGGGAATTTCTGGAGGGTTATTCGGGAAATGAGATAACATTCAAAATACAAATAAATAAAATATCCAGTTATAAAAAATAAAATTAAAAAAATAAAGAAAACCATTTAAGGAGGGCCATTGGCTCCAGACAAATTACATGGAGTCCATCTTCCAAGAGAAATTGAGTGTAGGCATTAGGTGGGGAGCCGTCAGGTAGATGGCAGGGTGGGAAGCAGCATCTCAGTTTCAGGAACTCAGGTGGTGCCCAAGCATCCCAATCATGATGTGGCTTGGTAAGCTGAGGAATTTCATATGCCATCCCTCCCTGAAATGATGCTTGGAAACAATGTTCTAAGGATCCTGCATGACTCTGACTTTAGAACAGAGTTCAATGCTATGGATAGACTGAGATGTGAACAATTATTAGGGCATGTCCAAATTAGCTTGTGCTGAAGAGTGGCAGGAAATTAGGAGGGAGGGTGAACACTCCAAAGAAGTTATTAAACCATATGACTGGACCTATACAATAGGAAATAAAGAAATGTTGCTTGGAGAATCTCTTAAGTTAAAGGTTGTACCTACAACAGATCATATAGATACAGAAAAATCAAAAGCCAAATAACAGATTAAATTTTTTTAAGAAGCTCTCCTGCTTGAAGATGAATTGCATGATCATGGCGTTTCCAGTCTGAATGTGAAAATTAGAGTAATGCCTTCCAACTGTTTTCTGCTATTGAGGTTTTTTTTTTTCTTGAGAATTGATGAGGTGTTCATCAGAATGAATGGTACAAGGCTTTACCAGGAGCCTGACAAGACCTACATGTTATGAGAATATACATCCAGAGAGAGCAAAATTGCTAATTTAATGCATGTTCCACCTTTCCTCTTCAGGGAACCTAATGAAATATCACAATAGTTGCCGATTAAGGAAGCAGTTTGTAAGAAACTAGTATTTCCAGAAAGAATTGATCTTAACCCTATGGATTCACAGAGTGTGCCCTCAAAATAAAATGTGGTACAGCATACTTTCCATGTTGGACCTGATTAGATACCTTGGCTATTTGTAGGGGTATTATTATTATGAGAATTAATTTCCTTTGCTTATGCACCAATTTACTGTAGCCTTAAAGGAAAATAAAAGATTGTTGCAGGCAGGTTCTACTCAACTCCTATTTATACTGTCTGTTTTCAACTTCCTACTCCAGAGAGATATGTGCTCTGGAGCTTAATTTGGATTCTTAACTCATCACAAATTGTGAACTCAGCAGTGATGGGTATGTGTCCCCTGAGGGGGGCATAATCTGCATCCATCATGAAGCATCACCTTCTACTGTGAAGAAGATGACTTGGAAAAGCCATCACTGAGTCCTGATGCCCTGTGACCTTCACAGGATTCTGACTGCATGCTGATGTGTTACTCTGTCTCTTGGCTGTGGGATTTCTGGTGTTTATTCACATTTCTGGAGAGTAGTGACATGTCACCTACCAAATTAATTATTAGCATTATTCATTAGTTGGAGTTTCTGGGCAACATATTGTGTGTGTTTGTACATGCATGTATTTTTTTTTAAATTGGATATTATCTTTATTTATGTGTAAATTTTTCCATTCGCAGTTTCCCCTCCAAAAAAAAAGAAACAAACAAAAACAACAAAAACAAACCCCTGTTGCCTCCCCCTCCCCATGCCTGCCACCCCGC
>NW_022196905.1:49276482-49277210 GCF_008632895.1 Mastomys coucha | reverse complement strand
TGTTAAGCTTCCACATGTATGTGGGTGTTCTATTGTTTATGTTGTTATTGAGGAGCACCCTTAATCCAAGGTGATAGGATACAAGGAATTATTTCAATTTTCTTGTATCTGTTGAGGCCTGACTTGTGACCAATTATATGGTCAGTTTTGGAGAAGGTACCATGAGGTGCTGAGAAGAAGGTATATCCTTTTGTTTTAGGGTAAAATGTTCTATAGATATCTGTTAAATCCATCTGTTTCATAACTTCCGTTAGTCCCACTGTGTCCTTGTTTAATTTCTGTTTCCATGATCTGTCCATTGCAGAGAATGGGGTATTGAAATCTCCCACTACTATTGTGTTCTGTGTAATGTGAGCTTTGAGCTTTATAAAGTTTCTTTTATGAATGTAGATGCCCTTGTATTTGGAGCATAGAGGTTCAGAATTGAGAGTTCATCTTGATAGTCATACCTTTGATGAATATGAAGTGTCCCTCCTTATCTTTTTTGATCACTTAAGGGTGAAAGACGATTTTATTCGATATTAGAATGGCTACTCCAGCTTTTTTCTTGGTGCCACTGGCTTTGAGAATTGTTTTCCAGCCTTTTATTCTGAGGTAGTATCTGTCTTTGTCACTGAGATGGGTTTCCTGTATGCAGCAAAATGTTGGGTCCTGTTTACTTACCCAATCTGATAATCTATGTCTTTTTATTGGAGAATTGAGTCCATTGATATTAATAGATATTAAGG
>NW_022196905.1:49259304-49275441 GCF_008632895.1 Mastomys coucha | reverse complement strand
TTGGGATATCCAGGACTTGCTGCAGTGGGAATACTAGGTTCTGATGAAGCCAAGTAGTCTTGGTTTCTCTTGGTAGGATTCTTGCGCTTGCCTTTCGCCATCTTTTGCTTTTTGGTGTTAGAAGTTCTTAGTGTCTCTGGCTAGAGCTTGTCCTGTCCCTGCTGCCCTGCAAGTCCCCTGCGACTAGTGGGGCCTGTTCCTCCAAGCTGGCTGCTCTGGTCTTAGAAACTCACTAGAGAGAAAATGGCGGCTCTAGCCCGAATCTCTGGCTTAAGGCGTTCCCTGGCGGTAGGCCCTCCACTTGCAGGGAAGTGGCAGAGAAAGATGCTGATCCTCCTCTGTCACTTGGAAGCTGAGAGGATCCTATCCCTGCCACCCTGGGGCTCCCCTGGAAGTCATGGGGCCTGTGCCTCCTGGCTGGCTGCTCTAGTCTCAGAAACTCACCCAAGAGAAAATCACATGTATTTTTAAAAACTTTTCATTTATATGCCTTTGTCTCTGAGTAGTATTAGATTACTTTTTTGATAATTCGTTGTTAAAAATTGTGGAGAATTAAAACAAAATAATTGACTTTAAAAAAAATAAAGAGGTGGGATGTGGGTTCTTCTGAAGATTTTATTATTGTACTTCTGTGAAGAGGGCTAAGGTGTGTTCTTGGCCACTTCTAAATATGATGTGAGCCATTTTATATTTATTTGTCCAAGTGTCTTTTGTAAGAGGAGAATAAATAATAAGGAATTATGTATCCATAAAAAGAAAACCATTTAAACAATAATGGCCATAGTGTTATAGTTTGATAGTTGGAAACCAAACTGGTAATTCAAAACCAGATACCTAATAAGGTATCCAGTTATTTAGGTTTTTCCTAACAAGTTATTTTTGTTATTGCTCCTGTGTTGATCCTTTTAGAATATTTTAATCTGGTTTCTTCTAATTTTACTGATATTTATTTAAAAATATTTAAATCTCTACTATTTGCTTAAGTATAAGTTTATCCATTATAGAATTCCAACTAAAAGTGGAATCAACCTGTAACTTTGACCAATTAAAACTTAAGAAAAAAGTATAGACATTCAATCTGGACCTTAACAAAACATTTTTCTCTGGATAATTATAATTGGAATTAAATAATAGAATTTCTCTAACTTTCAAGCTTTATAAGGAGAATTAATTTGAAGATTGCACACCCTATAGCTTCTGAGTTGGAGGGCTGAATTTACGAATTAAGTTCACAGCAGATTAATTAGCTGCTAATTTATGAAGCTAATCATCATTCTGTGGTTCTTATTAAATGCCTTCATGCCCATGAAACTTATGTTCCAAGATTGGATTGGGAGCACTCAAATCTCATCTGAAGAGACATTAAAGTAGTTTGGGCACCCTAATTCTAACCTAAATTTACCACTGACACCAGTCAATCCCCTTTTGTCACTGTTCAAGGAAAGACATTAAAACTGGCACAAAGAAATTTTAAGAAGTATACTTCAGAAAAAGCATCAGAGATGCTATGGTTTACATTGGCATTAGATTACATTATACACTGTGTTAAATTTTCTGCATTATTTGAGCAATTTAAAAACTTTCTTTCCTTCATGCTTTAAAGGATATTTTATATCCTGCCTTAGATCACAGATAAAAATCAATTTTTTAATATTTTTTCTGACTAATGGAAATTTGTTCAAACTACAAGCTAGAGTAGATTTTACTTTTTCAACCAAAATTATAGCTGTCTTCACAAAGTTCAAGAGCAGTCTGATTTGAGATATCAAAGTATTCCACCTGAAGAATAAGACAAAGGAAGAAATATGTATTTACTTAATTGGAATAGTTCTTGGTTGTTGCTCTTTAATAATCAAACCTTCTTAGAGATTTCTAATTTTATTTCTGTTGTTGTGATAAAACACCCTCACAACAAGCAAATCAGAGCATAAAAATGGTTTATTTGGATTGTAATTCTGGTTACAATCTGTCACTGAGGGGGAGTCAAGCCAGAAACTTAAACACTTCACATCACCTCCACAGTCAAGAGTGAAAATATACAAATGGGTGTGTTTGGCTAGGTCTTCCTTCACCAATTAAAAAGACAATTCCCTCTACCAAACATCCCAATAGGGTCACCTTATTTAGAGAGTTACTCATGAAGGTTTTCTTGCTAGGTTAGTCTATGTTGTAACAAGCCACAGGTAAAAGCTACCCTAATTTAAACGTATCTACTGAAAATATTAAAATAAGCACATTTAAGTATTTTCATAAAAATACATATGCCCAGAGATCTGATCTTAGCATATATTCTGTATTGTGTTTTGTAAATAACACATTTACATTTTTTTCTCCAGAAAACCAAAGGTAGTGGATACTTATCCAACTGTTAGAATCATCAAGAATTTTCTTGTCTGCTTTAATTATAAGAGCTAATCAGAAAAAATAAAAAACACCTCTACTATTAGGTATTATAGGCATATTCTTGATAAGACTCTCCTCCTATAAATTCTTAAATGTGTATGTGGGTAATTATAACAAGGAATTTTCTAGAATTGATTTTACTGATACATTAGCCACTTTCATGGCTGTCTGTTTTACCCACCTTTCTTGCAAGTGGAACAGAAAAAGCAACTGCCTCTCATTTCCTGGCCACTTTATAATGCTGGATAGACTCTGAGAACACTCTAGTTTGTAATATTATACCTGTTTCTCGATACAAGTAGTTTCCAGGTTCTTATTAGAGTGAAATACATTGTCAAAATCTAGCTAGGTGACTATCAAGTCAACAATCAATGTTTATGGGACTATTTATTTTATTTACATACATCTGTTGGGAAATGACTGATGTGCTAAAAGTACACCCCCATAGTAGGATGGAGTTAGAAAGCAAGTTTGGGTAGTGACAATATGTAGGCTGCCAGAGTGGACCTGTATATAGGCAGTATGTTCCTGAAATGAAGAAAAAGACCCGAGGTCACTTTCTCTGCCATGTGAAGAGTCAGGTGACAGGCAGTCTCCTTTTCTGAAAACTTGGATGAGAGCTTGACCATAAATCTGACATAGTTAGCACCTACAATTAAGACCCAAAGAGAGAATTGGCAGACTGGAATTAAGTGCTACTTAAGCTACCTGGAATATTATATTGTTGCAGCATTTTCTCCATCCAATCACATTAGGGCAGTGACTGGCCTGTGGTTGGACAGGAATAAAGAGATAGAGCTAGAAGATTAGGAGTAAAAGAGGTCGGATGTCAAGAGAGAAGAAGGAGAAAAAATCAACATGGAGGCAGACAAACAAGAAGATGATCCAGACCCTGTGTGGTTTTAAACAGCCAAAAATAGCTAAGGTTTTCACAAGGGTAGAATAATTGGGTTATCTTTATCATTTGGCTCTGAAATTATTGTATTGGCATCATGTAAATTGTGATATTATTGACATATAAACCACATTGGATAATTAAGTTTTAAAAGTCACATTTCTACTTGGTAACTAGGCACTAGATGACTGTGGGGTGTGTGGGTTAATGCATGTAAGTGAGATAAACTCACAAACTGGGAAAGAATAGCAGGACCCAGCCAGGACATAGTGTTGAGGCTGTCAGTACCAGACCTAGAGCAGGAATGTGGTCCAGTGGGGCAGGAGAGATTGAGGGGTGATCTTTTATAATATTTCCCACAACATTATATTTTATTGTTCTGAGAGTAAGAATCATTTTTGATCAAGTAGTACTTTTTGTTTAAATTAGTTATTACTAGTGAATTTGGGATAAAAGAATGTGTCTTGAAGGAAAAGCATGTGACTTTGGTAGAAAGATTATGTCTCTGCTACAATGATTCTAAGGAACTCAAGGTTATACATATAATGTGTGTAACTGGCCAGCAACCATGGTTGCTCATCATTAAATTTTCTTCAACCTTAGATTGCCCTTATGTGAATGTTTTTTGCTTTTTGTAGTTGACCTTGATGTTCATTCAAACAAGAATTTGTCGGGATATAAGCAACTAGTAACAGAAAGGCAAAGGGAAGGTTGAATCCATGTTGTGATTTACCTCCAGCCCAGACTACAGGCTTGCCCTTGGGCCATGTGCTCCCCATGTGCACGCATTTGTTGGAGAAACAAACTGGAACATAGAATTGCTTCAGTTTGATCTTCCATGACTCATCTCTGACCCTACTTCCTATGGAGGATACAACACAAAACTTTAACATTTACACTATTTCTGACAGCCTGCTGTGAACTGAATTTCTCATTTTAAGTCTATGTTTAAGTCAATTCAGGCAGAACTAAAATACAACAGGATCTATTGTTCTGTACATAAAGAAAACCAATGCTTGACTTGGTAAAATGTTAAGTATTGTGATTTTGATCTCTGAACATCCTTGAACCCATACAAACTCTTCCTATTTTCCCCATAAATGAACCTATACATAGGGAAGACAAGAGTGTATTGTATATAATTGTGTTTGTAGTTAGAATAAAGTTACAGAGTATCTGGATGCATAAATTGTTTCAAGCAGTTGAAAATAATAAGGATTGCTGCCTTTCCCTTGAAGTGCTTCTTAGCTTTATATGATTTCTCTTGTTTCGGTTGTCTGTGAATTTTGGGCTCTCATCCTAAAGAAATCATTATCTGTTCCTGTTCCTTGAGGTTTTTCTCTTCTGCTTATTGCCGTTTCATAGTCATACACTTCAATCTTTCTTTTATTTCTTTAGATTTTGTATATGACTAAATTTATATGTATGATTTTGTTTCTCTATGTGTATCAAAAGCAAATTGAAGAGCTATCCTTTGTCTTACATATCTTAGCAGTGCTTTTTTAAGCATAATTTTTCTACAAAAGTATGAATCAATTACAGAGTATTCTATTTAATACACAATTATTAGCACACATCTTATACATGGGATTGGCGGTGACAATTACATGTGTGTACGTTGCATCCTTCTAACTAAGCAAGTGAAATTTCTATATGACAAGAACTTCCAGTTTATGAAGAAAGAAATCTAAGAAGATCTCCAAAGATGGAAAGATCTCCCATGCTCATGGATTGGTAGGATTAATATAGTAAAAATGATCATCTTGCTGAAAGCAATCTACAAATTCAATGAAATTTCCATCAAAATTCCAACTCAACTTCTCATAGAGTTCAAAAGAGCAATTTGCAAATTCATTTGGAATAACAAAAAACACTGGATAGGGAAAACTATTCTTAACAATAGAATAACCATCCCTGACCTCAAGCTGTACTATAAAGCAATAGTGATAAAAACTGCATGGTTTTGGTACAGAGACAGGCAGGATGATCAATGGAATAGAATTGAAGATCCAGAAATGAACCCACACACTTATGGTCACTTGATCTTTGACAAATGAGCTAAAACCATCCAGTGGAAAAAAGACAGCATTTTCAACAAACTGTTCTGGTTCACCTGGAGCATGGAGAAGAATGCAAATTGATCCATTCTTATCTCCTTGTATAAAGCTCAAGTTCTAGTGGATCAAGGACCTCCACATAAAAGCAGACACACTCAAACTAATGGAAAAGAAAGTAGAGAACAGCCTGGAATACATGGACCCAGGGGAAATGTTCCTGAAGAGGACACCAATAGCTTCTGCTCTAAGATCAAGAATTGACAAATGAGACCTCATGAAATTGCAAGGCTTCTGTAAGGCAAAGGACACTGTCAATAGAAAAAAAAATGACAACCAACAGGTTGGGAAATGATCTTTACCAATCCTACATCCTAATAGAGGGCTAATATCCAATATGTACAAAGAACTCAAGAAACTAGACTCCAGACAATAAAACAACCCTATTAAAAATGGGGTAAAGACCTAAACAAAGAATTTTCAACTGAAGAAACTCGAATGGTAGAGAAGCACCCAAAGAAATGTTCAACATCTTTAGTCATCAGGGAAATGTAAATCAAAACAATCCTGAGATTCCACCTCATACCTGTCAGAATGACTAAGATCAAAACTCAGGTGACAGGATGTGGAGAAAGAGGAACACTCCTCCATTAGTGGTGGGTTTGCAAGCTTGTACAAACCCTCTGGAAATCAGTCTGGAGTTTCCTCAGATAATTCGATATAGTATTACCTGTGGACCCAGTTCTACTACTCCTGGGTATATACACAAAATATGCTCCATCATATAACAAGGACACATGCTCCATTATGTTCATAGCAGTCTTATTTATAATAGGCAGAAGCTGGAAAGAACCTATATGTCCTTCAGTAGAATGGATGCAGAAAATGTGGTACATTTGCACAATGGATTACTACCAAGATATTAAAACAGTGAATTCATGAAATTCTTATGCAAACAGATGGAACTAGAAGATATCAACCTGAGTGAGGTAACCTAATCACAAAAGAACACACATGGCATGCACTCATTGATAAGTGAATATTAAATGGTCTTTTAAGTGGATACACAGAGGTAAAACTAATGTAAGTAGATTCAGATAGAGATAATGCAGATGAAGGTATACATATATATAAATACAGATCCATATGCAATGATATACATTTGATCTCTGAATAACAAACCATTTTAATGTTTAAAGTTCTATAAATCATTATACATTTAATATATGAATACAATATGTATGTGAGTTTAAAAAATCTGTTTTTAATTGTAGATCTCATAGACATCTAATGGAAGAAATTTTATTCTCTGCCCTAGATGTATTGATTAAGTTTCTTTTAAAAGGATTCACTCACTACTTTTTCGGAGTTTTCTTTATTGACTTGAGAGATACTATAGCATTTGAAATATAAATTATAACTAAGCTCAGCTAAGTAGAGAAGTGGAGGAAGAGAGAAATATTTTATTCTTTAAATATGCTTTAAAAGACTGGCTAGTTGGCTGGAAGATAATAGGAACCTTCATAAATCATAACGTTCCTGTCTAAACTTCCCATTTCTTTCTTAGTTTACTTTTCTAGAATCAATGAAAATAAGGAATATCATTTTATTCAGAGAAAATAAATAGATGATTTATTTTTCAAATGATTTCATTATTGTTAAATTAACTTTAGCTTTTAACTAATATTTCTCATTAAATATGCATTTGAAAGCACAATGCACATCTTATCTTTCATGATAAAGAGGGTGGAGAAGAACTAGAAATAAGTTTTAGTATTTATAAAAGAAGATCTTAATATGTGACTCACTTATAGTATAAATGTCTTTGGATATTGTGGACACACATAAAGGAAATTTGATATCTGAAACATTCACAGGTTGTATATAGCTGGCAATTTCTCTCCTTTGCTGATGTCACGGTTTAAATGAACACTTTGTCACTGTGTGACTCACAGACATAGCTATTGTTCTTTCTCCATAGGAAAAAAATACATAATAGAAGCTTAAGAATATCAATATTGCTACATGTAATTCCCTAATAATAAGATGAGATTTTGTTTGTTTGTAACTACAGTATCAAGAGTAGATATCATAATAGTTAATTCTCAAATATTTGCATTTGATTAAATACCCCCACCAAAAGAAGGTAATGTTTAAAATAACAAATAGAAAGAATCTGTAGTGTAAATGTCTAAAATAATATAGACCTTGAATTCTATCATCAACACTAGGATTAGTAATGGGAGATAAAGAAAAGGAGAAGAAAAGTGAAAAGTAGACAAAGAGGAATAGGAAGAAGAAAAGAGAGAGATCACACATACATCAACATGTATATTCTCTTTAATACTAAGCAATTTTTATTTCTTTGGAATTTATTTCTATTATAGAGAAAAGAATTGACTACAAGATAGATATTATGTAATGTAAACATTAATGGATGAATAAAGAAATAAATATTATACCAGGTAAGTTTTGTTGATCACTAACTATATTTTAGGCATATATATTTCTCTGTTTCTGTTCCCACCATACTCCCAGCCTGATTTGAACTAGACAAGCCCTCTACCACTGAATTACATTCCTAGACCTAACTCTATGTTGATAAAATATCTATTCTCAGGAAATTAATAAGTTTTATCATATCAAATTATAATTTCCTATGCTTTTATAGTATATGGTATTATTACATAAGGAGAGTAACTAAAGGAAGTATTTTAGTTAATCAGTTACAAAATAAGAATTCATGTTGGAGAGACACACTTGAAATGAACTTCATTATCTTGAGAAACATTGATGATTGCAATACAATTTTCAGTACTTTGTAGCATAGCTGAATTTTTATATCGTGGAATATTTCATATGTAATTAAATATGTTTTGACTAATTTGAATTATGAAAGAATGTTTGTCATAACATATACATGTTTACTTTTAATATATTTCAGCATACTTATAATATATACTTATATATCAACATAACAAAAATACATGTAGATACATTTATGTATGTATATATCAATAATTAAAGAAAAAGAGTCCAGAGGCTATGAATTTATAAGAATAGTATAGGGGAGCAGATGAGGAAAGAAAAATAAAAAATAATATTACTATATTTTACTTTCAAAGATTATGAATAAGTTTTAAATGTATGCAAAATCTAAAGTAAGTTTTGCATTTTGTCTTATGTGCACATAATATTTAAAGACTTATTTGATGTATATTGAATTTTTCCCTGACATTCTTTTAGTAAATTTGTATTAGTTATGAACTCTTTATACTAATACAAATATATACCTAATAATTTTATAAACATTGTATACAACAATAATAAAATTATATACTAATACTTAATACACTAAATAAAGCATTGTTTACCTAAACATTACTCTAAACTAAAAGTATGTCTTATCAATAATCACTGTATGTGAACCATATAGAGATATCATCACATCTCACTTTTATTTCCTCCCTCCAACCTTTTCCATGTCCTTCCCCTCACCATGTCTGAAATCATGGCCTCTGTCTTTTTCTTTCTCTCTCTATTTTTTCTGTTTTGTTTTTCTTTTTTTTTCTTTTTGGATTGCTATTGCTACATTCACATGTACTGATACTACACTCTTGTCTCTGTTGAAAAAAATAATTGATTTTAGTGCTGCCTACCATCCCTGACAAGCTTTACATAAATATATTCTATAATCTTACATCCACAGAGATGTGTAAATCTCCCATATCACAGAAGCTCCTCTTCACAGCAAACAAAGACCCATACAGAAGATTATGGTAACTCCTGTCATAGAGATCAATGATGCTGAGGAGTTCAGACCTAATGTAAACAACACACAACATAACTCCTGGAACAAAGCCTCAGGGAAAAGCTTGGAGGAGCAAGTAGAAAGAACCAGGGGAAGAGGAAGTATATTTCGAGAATGTATCTCTGAAATGACAGAAAAATCTTCACACATAATACCTCAACAAAATGACTTCCTAAACAAGATATGGACAATGACAATATATGAACAGACATCCTAACCTAGAAGTGAGATATCTCATTGTTCCAACCCTTAGACAAAGAAATATAGAAACTAATTATTACTCAGAAATAAGGGGTAAGGAAGGGAAGGAAAGAGGGAGGGAGAGAGGGAGAGAGAGAGAGATAGAGAGAGAGAGAGAGAGAGAGAGAGAGAGAGAGAGAGACAATTAGACTCTTCAACGGTAGAGATCCATAATTGTTAACTAGTATAAAGTGCTCAACCATGCTACCTTTAACCTCCAGCAGCTCATTCAAGAATTAAAGTCAAATTAGCTATCTGAGTTAAACAGAATCAGAGACCACTGGGAATATGGCAACATTCTCCACACCCCATAGAGAATGAAATCACAGGGCACTTCCACATAAGTGTTCCATCTTTCTAGCAGTTGCTAGAAATAAATTTATACATCATAAGACATTACTTCCCTTCTCAAAATCCTTTGTAGGTACTCACAGCCACCTCTAACTTCATAATATATAGTACAGGAAATTCTTGATCTATAGAATCTGCTTTATCCAAATTAGGTTAATACATTTCAACATATTCTTCAATAGGAATGAAATCGGAAAAACCAAACCAGAGCAAAGCAAAACAACAGCAATAACAACAACAAAGATAACAAGACAAAAATAACAATAAAACTTAAAATGGGACACAGCTAGCACAATTTCTATTATGAACTGTGTTTTATGTGTAACGAAATGTAGTATATAAGAGAGAATGGAAATGTGTCCAGGCCATTTTGTTAATTTAGATTAAGGATTTGCTTAAATAACTAACAAAGTATAAACATGGTAATTTATGAGCAAAAGAGCAAGCATCTATGCTTTGCTAGCCCGGAATAGCGAGCTCACCTCCCTCAGATATCTGCATCTCGAGCACTGGAGCCTGTGGTTATGTTAGCTTTAGGAACAAAGAGTCTTGCTAACACATATGGAATTAAAGCTACAAATTAGCAGGTCTTTAAAATTGGAAGAAAATTAAAGATGTCTGAGAAAACTAGATGGAAAGATGACCTCACTCAGTTATAGGAAAGCGACAGACAGCAGTGGTGGTTGCGAAAGAAGGTGGTAAGAAAAAGAATCAGGAAGTGGCCTGTTCATCTTGGAAGAAGCAGTTAATGGGGAATGAACGCTACAGTGCACCATGATGAAGTGATTTTCATCTTCACTTACCAAATAGTAAATGCTTATGAGTTTCATTCATTAATGAGCTTCTTCATGCAACTGGGAAATTGCTGTTTCTTGTCTGAATCAAAGTCTTAAGTTTAGCTAACTATTCAAAGAAGAAATTGTAGCTTTGGGGAAAAAATTCATAATATGTTGACCCTCACCTATCCAGAGCAAAGTCATGCTTCTGTTAGGACAACACCTATGTGAGGTTATCCTAACACAAGAGACATTCCTTTCTGTTTTAGGTCACTTGCATGTACTTTCTCTCATTTCTCCCAAAATTCCTTGTCGCATTTAAGTTCCTTTTAAATTTTAATTATTATATAACTTTTAATTCTGTCTATATTTCTGTTCCTTAAAGCATCAGCTTAAACACCTCTCCTATTTCTTTAGCTGTTATTATTATTAACACTAATACTATTGTTGTTGTTGTTATCTTGTATGATAATTGATTTAGAGTCTCACACAGGCTATGCGAACACTGTATCTCTGAACTTCACCTCATTCCTGTTGTTTATATAGTCTTTGATCTTTTTAATGAAACTAGAGCTCATTAAATTGCTCAATCAGCCTTCCATTCACGTTGTAGCAACTTGTTATTTTGTGTAGTTACTGATTTACTTTAGGAAGCCTTTAAAAAGCAATTGACTACTTTATCAGATCTTTTACATATAATGTGCTGAATTCCAAGCACTCCTTAGAAATTTCCTTGTACTGTGACATTTAGTAAAGAATCTTGTCCTGAGTGGCAGGATAGAACCATTTCATACTCTATTACAAACGAAGAAATAAAATCAAAGAAACCTGACCTAAGGGATGACACTATGGAGCATTGTAAAATATATAAGAATACATGTTGCCAAAACAGAAAACTTTGAATATTATCATCAAGAACATAGGATCAGTTAACAATAATTCATTGGGGCCCATAGAGTTACTGGTCAACTGTAATTGACTGTGGAATCTCAGAGTAAATCATTCAACCCCAATCCATATGCTGTTAGACTTATCAGCCAACTGTAATCTATTACAGCTTTCAGAATTATCTTAGGAGGAGAAAGCTCTGGAACACACTGAGAGACAAATCTTAAAAAGAGCCAATGGAATTTTGAGAACTGTCACTAGTTTTTATTGATAACTTTTAGTTTGAATTCCCAGATACAGGAGATGTCTGAACCAATAACAATCTTCATGAGGAACCTCATGGGTTTTTTTCTTCATGCAATAATTCTTCTGTGGATCTATTGAGGTGTCTTAAAAGTTTACAACTGGAAGAAAGCTTAGGAAAAAAAATGAACTGTGACAACCATGAGTAATAGAATGCTACAGTTAAAGAATTTTTCTAAAAGATTTTGTACTTTTGTTTCTGCCAATATGTCTTGATAGATTTGAATGTTTTGGTCATAAATTCTTTAAAATTATACCAAAACAAACAACTTTTGCATAGAAAAGAGTAAGTAATTTTTCCCTGTGAGGTATGATAATAAATTGCATGTAATAACAGGCTACCAAAAGGTGGCCAACTATCATTCTTTGAAATTATTTTGAATGTTGTTTTAAAAGCACATTTTCTTATGATTATTCACTGTTCAAAGAAATGTGTTTCATTATTTAATGTTACTTATTTGTAATAAATTTCTTGTCTAAATAGTTATTTGGGAGAGTTAAAGTACATGATCAAACACCTTGTTGAATTTGTACATTTAAAGTTATCTAAGTAGTTTTGTTATGTTCTTGGTGGTCACACGTTATAGCTACAGCAAAATCTACCACAGAAGGCATTGAAATGCTATTTCCATTTACTTAGTCATAGAATTTGACACTTATAAGTTAGTATATACCATGCATGTCCCTTTGTGTCTGGATTACTGCAATCAGAATGATAATTTCTAGTTCCATTCATTTGCCTGTAAAATTCATGATGTCCTTGTTTTTCAGTAGTTGAATAGTATTCCGTTGTGTAAATGAATTACATTTCTATATGCACTGTTCTGTTGAAGGACATCTGTGTTGCTTCCAGTTTCTGGCTATTACATACAAGTAAGGCTGCTATGAACATAGTGGAACATGTGTCCTAGTGGTATGATGGAATATATTTTGGGAATATTCCCAGGAGTGGTATAGCTTCAAGTAGATCTATTTCCAGTTTTCTGAGAAACTACCAGATTGATTTCCAGTAAGTTTGTACCAGTTTTCAATCCCATCAGTTATTGAGAAGTGTTCCTCTTGTCAGTCAGCATGTGCTGTCACCTGAGTTTTTGATTTGGTGATCAAAACTGGTATGAGGGAGATTCTCAGGGCTAATTTGATTTGCATTTCCCTGATGACTAAGGATGTTGAACATGCCTTTAAGTTATTCTCAGACATTTGAGATTCCTCAGTTGAGAACTCTCTTTTTAGCTGTTGAGAACTATATATTTAGCTCTATAACCCATCATTGGGTTATTTGGTTGTTTTTGGACTCTAATTTTCTGAATTCTTTATATATTTTGGATATTAGTCTTCTATCTGATATAGGGTTAGTGAATATTATTTCCCAATTCATTTGTTACTGTTTTGTCCTATTGACAGTATCTTTTACCTTAAAGGAGCTTTTCAGTTTCAAGAGGTCCCATTTATCAATTGTTCATTTTAGAACCCAAGTCTGTAGTGTTCTGTTCAGGAAATTTTTTTTCTGTGCCAATTTGTTTGAGGCTCTTTTCTATGTTCTCTTCTGTGAAATTTCTTGTGTCCAGTTTTATGTTGAGGTCTTTCACCCACATGGACTTAAGTTATGCACGGGGTGATGAATATGGTTCTATTTGCTTTCCTTTACATACAGACTTCCAGTAGACGATTGGGTGAAGATGCTTGTTTTCCCCACTGTGGGTTTGTCACTGATTCTTCAATTCTATTCCACTAATCGACCTATCTGTTTCTGTGCAAATACCATAAGTTTTTGTTTTGTTTTGTTTTGTTTTTTAATCACTTTGCTCTGCAATACAGTTTGAGGTCAGGGATGGTGATTCTTCCAGATGCCCTTTTATTGTTCAGAATTGTTTTGGATATTCTTGTTTTTGTTTGTTTGTTTGTTTTTCTATAAAGATAAGAATTGCTCTTTCCATTTGACCTGTAGATTGCATTTGGTGAGATAGCCATATTT
This sequence comes from Mastomys coucha, assembly GCF_008632895.1. NCBI lineage: Eukaryota > Metazoa > Chordata > Mammalia > Rodentia > Muridae > Mastomys > Mastomys coucha. The sequence goes on along the minus strand of NW_022196905.1, from coordinate 49,261,745 downwards.
GCTGTGTTAATCCTACCAATCCATGAGCATAGGAAATCTTTTCATCTTCTGAGGTCTTCTCATGAACAACAATGGAAGAATTAGGAGAATTGAAGAAACTGAAGGGAATGACAACCCCATAGGAAGACCAACAGTGTTAACTAACCTGAACCCCTGGGAGCTCACAGAGACTAAGCATTCAACCAAAGACCATACACAGACTGTGCATTGCTCCCCCTTCACCCCACATACATGTAGCAGAAGATTGTCTTGTCTGGCTTCAATAGGAGAGGATGCACCTAAGACTGTAAGATGTCATGTCCCAGAAAAGAATGATGTTCAGGACAGGGGCACCCTCCCAGTTGCAAAGGGGAAGAAAAATGGTGGGGAGGATGAACTCTGAGAGGTTGGACTAAGATCAGGGCCAACTTTTGGGATGTAAGTAAATAAAATATTTAATTAAATAAAAAAATTCCCAGGCTGGAGAGATGGCTCAGTGGTTAAGAGCACTGACTGTACTTTCAGAGGTTCTGAGTTCAATTCCCAGCAACCACATGATGACTCACAACCATCTGTAATGGGATCTGATGCACTCTTCTGGTTTGCCTGAAAAGTGACAGTGTACCCACATACATAAAATATATCTTTTTTATTTAATCTTGGATTTATTTATTTATTTATTTATTTATTTATTTATTTATTTATTTTTAAACTCCAGATTTTATACCCCTCCTGATCTACCCTACAACTGTTCCACATCCCACACTTCTTCCCTACCCCTTGTCTCCCCAAGGTTGTCCCCATCCCTCTACCACCACCCCAACAGAACTCTAAACTCCATGGAGCCTCCAGTCTCTTGAGGGTTAGGTGCATCTTCTCTGAATGAACCCAGACCCAACAGTCCTCTGCTGTATATGTATTGGGGGTCTCATATAAGCTAGTGTAAACTGCTGGTGGTCCAGTGTTTGAGAGATCTCGTGGTCCAGATTAATTTAGACTGCTGGTCCTCCTATAGGGCCGCTATCCTCCTCAGCTTCTTCTAGCTATTCCTTCATTCAACCACATGGATCAGCAGCTTCTGTCCATTGGTTGGATGCAAACATCTGCTTCTGAAGCTTTTGGCTGCTTAGTGGCTCTTTCGGCAGGCAGTCATGATAGGTCTCTTTTTGTAAGCACTCCATAGCCTCAGTAACAGTGTGAAGTCTTCAGGCCTCCCCTTGAGCTGGATCCCAATTTGGGCCTGTTTCTGGACCTTGTTTTCCTCAGGCTCCTCTCCATTTCCATCCTTGCCTTCTTTCAGACAGGAACAATTATAGGTCAGAGTTTTGACTGTGGGATGTCAACTCCATCCCTCGTTTGATGGCCTGTCTTTCTTTTGAAGGTGGGCTCTACAAGTTCCCTTTCCCCACTGAAGTGCACTTTATCTAATGTCCCTCCCTTTGAGTCCTGAGAGTCTCTCATATCCCAGGTCACTGGTACAATCTGGAGGATTCCCCCAACCTCCTACCTCCTGAAATTGCCTATTTCCATTCTTTCTGCTGGCCCTCAGGGATCCAGTTCTTTTCCCCACCTAATATCAAATCATGTTCCCCTCTCCCTCTGCTCCTGCCCCTTTCCCTCCCAGGTCCCTCTCTCCCTCCTACCTTGTGATTGGTTCTTCTCCTTCACAAGTGGGATAAGGCGTCCTCACTTGGGCCCTTCAGGTTGTTGACCTTTTCGAATTCTGTGTACTGTATCTTGGGTATTATATCTAAGTATATATAATACACACACACACACCACACACACACACACACACACACACACACACATATGCTGCATGTCCTTTTGAGTCTGAATTACCTCACTCAAAATAAGATTTTCTAGTTCTGTCCATTTACCTGCAAAACTCAGGATGTTCTTGTTCTTAATAGCTGAGTAGTGATCCATTGTATAAATAAACCACATTTTCTGTATCCATTCTTCTGTTGGGGGAAATCTGGGTTGTTTCTAGCTTCTAGCTATAACAAATAAGTGAACATAGTAAAACACGTGCTCCTGTGGCATGATGGGGCTTCTTTTGGATGTATACCTAAGAGTAGTTATAGTTGTGTCTTCAGGTAGATCTATTTTCAGTTTTCTGAAGAATCTACAGATTGATTTCTAGAGTGATCGTACCAGTTTGCAATCCCTCCAGCAATGGAGGAGTGTTTCTCTTTCCCCACATCGTCTTCAACACCTGTTGTAACTTGAGCTTTTGATCTTAGCCATTCTGATTGGTGTAAGGTGGAATCTCAAGATTGTTTTCATTTGCATTTCCCTGATCACTAAGGACTTTGAACATTTTTTTTTAGGTGCTTCTCAGCCATTTGAGATTTGTTTGTTGTGGATTCTTGGTTTAATTCTATACCCCATTAAATCTTCCAAAGAGAAAAAGAAAAAGAAAAAGAAAATTTGCCCCCCCCAAAAAAAAGAAAAAAAAA
>NW_022196905.1:49255035-49259163 GCF_008632895.1 Mastomys coucha | reverse complement strand
CACACACAAACACACACACACACATACACACACACACACGTTCCCTTCATTTCTTTTCTAAGAAAAGTTTATTTCTTTAGAAGCACAAAATTAGAAACAAAAATCTTCAAACTATGCAGCAGAATAAGCTAATGAAAACAAAAGATAGATTTAGAAATATTGTAGATATATGTCATTTGGACATGTTAATGTAGAAATAATTTTGTGATGCTTGAAGATACATAATAAAAACACAGAAAAATGTCTTTAATGCCTATAAAAAATCTAGGTTTAAATATTTATTATGGTCATGAAAATATAAGCATGGTGTTTCTTCAATGTGCTAAATGAATATTCTTAATGAAAGGTATGCGAAAAATTTTTTGCAATATCAAGGTTACTATAAAGATAAATTAATGATATTACATAAAATGTGATTTACGTATTAATGAATACACTGAGAAATTTGCCATTGCTTATGGATAGCAGTGGTATAATGCATTAATTGAACAGCAGTCTTACAAGTGTCATGAGGAAGTAACAGGGCTCTTTTGAAACTGTCTTTTGTTCTCCTTCATAGTCTATTCTTCCAAAGACATACTCCAATTTATGTAATAATCTGCAAACTCTGAACTCTTTAGTGAAGCTTCACCAGGGAAATGTACTAGTATGCAAATTTGTCATTCTTTTGTTTTTGTTTTGTTTTTGTTTGTTTTGAGTACTCCATGCCCCAATATGTCTTGTATACCTTGTTGCCTGTGCGCTGGACAGTTCTCTGCCCAACCCTATTTGCTCTCGGGGGTTTTGGTCAATTTGGTGCAGAATCAATGTGGGAACAGGTGAGAAATGCTGCAATAAGCTTATCTGAGCACTGCTGCAAGCTCCTTTAATACACTCCACCCATATCCTCATTGGGCCCAAGAAAGTATGTATTCTAAACAGCAGTTCCTGATTGGCTGGTATTGTTTGCACCAGCAATTCTTGCTTTCTCAGGCAGTTTTCAGTTAGGTCCTCCTGCAGGAATGCTGGTGTCACAGACTGTCCTCAATTAGGTCTCCTGAGGGAGATGCTTCTGCAGCTGCAGGGCCCCCAGCTTTTACACTGAAGCACTGGCATTCCTGCTACAGTATACCCTACACGCCCCCAATATAGAGATTTGAAACAGAATTTGTCCTTCTTCAGTCACAATGGTTTGAATGAATCTGTTCCACTAACTTCTCCCAGCTTACTTTTTGTATAGATTCATATTACCAAGCAAAGAAGAGTTTTGATTTCAGTAGCCGTAATAAACTTCTAAGAAAATTAAAATGCAACTTGATTAGATGATGAGGGAAAGATATGTTCTCTATTACTTAAAGTAATTCATTAGTACATTCCAGGAGAAATATATGGCCGTATTTTACTGAATATGAGGACAATGGTTAAGTGAATATCTACTTGAAGAAATTCTCTGTGTTAAATGATTATTAATCTACTAACAGAGTAATTAGCATGGTATCTGCTTTTCAGCCCTCGATTTCTATAATGAAATTCCTAGGAAAGTTAAATCTATTAAGTGGAAGGTTTAGGAGTGAATAAAGTTTCAAATGCTCCACTTTAAGCTCGGGGTAACTTGAATTTGGACCTTCATTGAATGGGCCCAGTCACATGGGCAGAGAGCACATTGATGAGGGACGACTCACTTCATGGCCAAGAAACAAAAAAGAAGAGGTCAAGGTCAACAGCAAAATCCTTTTGATTAAATAAATGTAAAGATCTTCAGCTACCTCTTTCTGGCTACCATGGTAGCAACTTTAACCCTCTGCTCTCCTGGGAATTTGTGGAAGACCTTATTCATTCATTAGTAAAGAATCATGTGAAAAATAAACATAGTTATATAAAATTAGCATGATACTAATGTTTTCATCATTTAAGCCTTATATGCATGACTTCACTCTGATGTTTACTTTTGTAAATTTTCTTTTCTCTATGTTTTATAGTTAAGCAAAATAGTATACACGCAGTTTAAAAGAGTCTTGTCAATGAGGACCAAAGTAAGTAGACAACCTTAGGTCCTTTATATTTTAAAATCTTTAGACAGTATACTCTATCTCGAACTGTTGTGTTCAACAAGATAAACTTTATTGGATATCTATGGAAATCTTCAGCAGAGATGTTATTTAAATTTGTCTAAGAGTCTTAAAACAACTTGCAATAACTAAACCAATCACCTAAAGCTCAGCATACCATACCGTGCATGGAAATACCTTTTTCATTACTTTTTCATTCAGAGAAGCACTCAGATTATACAGACACAGAATGTAGAATAACATATAAAGTTTATTCTTAGAAAATCTTCTTTTGGATAATTCATGTGAACTTCTTGTCATGAAAAACATGCTCTCTTGCCACTATTTGTAATGTAGTAACCACTACACACATGAGGCAATTTTCACTTGCAATGTGGCTAACGGTACGGAGCAACAGAATTTAGAAACTAATTTCATTTAAATTTAAATAGCCACATGTGGTTAATGGCTATTTTATTGGATAGGATAGTTATAATACATCTAAAGTACAATTTTAGACAAGGATTTCTGTCACATTCCTTGATAATAATTTTTATATATGTGGACACAGTTGCTTTTGACCTTAGCCATATACATTTTAAATAATTCAAGCTAAATTTATTTATGCTTGACATTACTTTGTTGTGCTCATAAAATGATATCCCCCAATTCAGCACTGCAGCATACTGAAAAATTTGACCTTAAGGTGACTGGCGAGCTTTAGAAGCAGGATATCAATGGCCTTCTCCCTCCAATCTCACATCTCCTGGTCTTCCAAAATGTGTCATAAATATTACAATTACTTTTCCTTAGTAGAGGTCGAAGAAATAGAATTACTCCCTGTGCAGGCAAGTTAGGAATCCCAGAAAGGCCATTCTCTTTTCTATGTTAAAGACCTTTAACTCAGAGGGCTCCTGCTCTACTTTCAGAGGAGGCAATTCTACACTGAGCAATAGAATTGTATTCTGTACAGGACTTGCTGTGTTTTTGACCTCTGTCTATGGTCATTAGGATACCACACATCTAATCGCATCAGTACATAGATGTCATCAATAAACAGAAACAAAGAAGCATAGAATTCCTGGGGTCTTTGTGCCTTCATTTTTGAAGGCTTCCATATCACATAAGTATACATTTTTTTTCATGTTATCCCTTTGTTTCAAAGAGCCATGACCATGTGAGAGGTGAAGAACTGTAGTAAAAGTTCATGACACTCAACTTTATTCTATGGGTAAAAATATAAGAAAATCTTCTAAAACAAAGAATGACAACTCAGAAAGTTGTGGGCTACTTATAAGTAAGCACTGAACAGCTCTAAATAACAAACACCAAAAAGTCTTAAGTGCCTTCCTTTTTATTCTTTCCTTTTTTTTTTCTTTTGTTGGGGTTGAGACTGGAATCAGTCATTTTATTATAGTAATGGTAAGAAAAATTTAGAAGAGTAAAAGTTTAATTTAAATATATGCTATTATATAGTAATTTTTACTCAGCAAATTAAATATATTGAAATTGGTATAACTTATTATGTCATGTTTAGTTTAAATATATTTAAATTTATCAGCAAATCTAAAGCCATAACAATAACTTTATTTTCATAAAGGTACACAAAAGTAATTTCAAAAATATGTAATTCTATGTCATAAAAAATGTAAGGCATATAAAATGGCCTAAAATGATATGTGACATTTTTATGAATAAGATAAAATACAATTAAATTTACTGGGTATTCTGAGACCAGTGTCTAGACTATATTTTCATAAATACTATTAAACTATCATTGGGTTTTATTATGTAATTAACATTCATTATTCATAAATTTAAAAAAAATATTTCATTGTTCAGAGTATAATATTTGATCTATTGCATTAATTTTATATATTATCCATTTATGATGATATGCTTGTAAAATAATGTGTACACATGTTTAATGTCTTACCTCTCATAGTTCCTTCATTGCACAGAAACTTTTTATTGATGGTATAGAAAGTGCATTCAATCTAAATAAAATGAGAATTGCTTTCAAAGTTAGTGTCTTCCTTCTCTCTCTCTCTCTCTCTCTCTCTCTCTCTCTCTCTCTCTCTCTCTCTGTGTGTGTGTATGA
>NW_022196905.1:49235884-49254993 GCF_008632895.1 Mastomys coucha | reverse complement strand
TGTGTGTGTGTGTGTGTGTGTGTATGTGTGTGTGTATTTTTGCTTCCATGAAAGCTTAGTTGTGTGATTGCAGGGGTGTTCATGCCACAAAGCATGTGTCGTGGTCAGCAGACAACCTGGAGTGTTGATACTAGCCTTCCAAGTTGTTCGAAACAATTTGAGCAAAGAAATCCCACAAATTCTTCTCATTCTGTCACCCATCTTGCCATGAGACACAAGTATCACAGATTAATGCTATTAATCCTGGCTTTGCATGGATTTTGGAGATTCAAACTTGGTTTCTTCTGGCTAGACAGCAAGTACGTACCTCAATGAATCATCACCCTAACTCTTACAATGTATAATTTTGTCTATAATACTCTAACAAATTGCTGCTCCTAACTGTGAAAACCCAATTTTAGGTCAAATTTCCTTAGTAAGACTATGTATATTCTTAATGAGAAAATAATATAAATATAGAATTCCCACAGTAAAATAATGCATAGTGAGGCTTTTCTGTAACATAGCCAATATATATTTATCTTAAAAATAATATTATGCAGATTTACTTAGAAAAATAATTCTGAGTAAATATTGTTTATATGGCCAGTATACAGTAAATGCAAATAAGAAGAAACAAAGAATTAGGAAGTAAGGGAAAGAAAATTAAGATGTAATCTACATTAGACGTGAAATAAATATGTCAATATAAGCAGTAATAAAGCATTTATTTCTGTATCTAAAGTTTGATCATACACATATGACTGCTTATACATTAACTGAACAAGGATGATACCAATAAACATATCAACATGGATGGAAAAAGCTCATGAGCCCATAGTCAAGAGATTTTGTAAAGAATGTGGGACTTTTAAAGTTATTTAGATCTTGGGATGAATAGGAAAGTAGGTGATGAGGCTTAATAATGATGTGCTTGTGTGTCAAGTTGACAAGGGGTCAGTTGTACTGGCTGGTTTTGTGTGTCAACTTGACACAAGCTGGAGCTATCACAGAGAAAGGAGTCTCCCTGAGGAAATGTATCCATGAGAACCAGCTGTAAGGTATTTTGTCAATTAGTGATCAAGGGTAGGAGGGCCTATTGTAGGTGGTGCCATCCCTGAGCTAAAAGTCCTGGGTTTTATATGAAAGCAAGCTGAGCAAATGAAGAAAAGCAATCCAGTAAGCAGCACCAGTCGGAGGCCTCTGTATCAGCTACTGCCTCCAAATTTCTGCTCTGTGTGAGTTCTTGTCCTGACTTCCTTTGGTGATGAACAACAATGTGGAAATATAAGCTGAATAAATCCTTTCTTCCCCGACTTGCTTCTTGGTCATGATGTTTGTGCAGGAATAGAAACCCTGACTAAGACAAATGGGAAGAGAGAAATGTATGATATAATCTCAAAAATATAAATAAATAAAAAGGAAATGTGACCAGGATCAATGCTTTCATATTACTGTAAGAAATTTAACATTGGTTCTGCTTCTGTTTACTTAAACATATGCATTATGTAAGGTATAGCCTAAGGTTCTTCAGTCCTATACTCAAAGTAGTTATTTGTTTTTGTGGGATTATACCAGGTTCTTTGAATATGTCGTAGCTGTCAGTTTGGAATTTTTGTGGGACTCTTAGTAATTGAAGCAGATGTGTCTCTGACTCTTGAATTCCTACAGGGACTTTTCTTCCAGTTGGTTTGCTATACCCAGCTTCAGTACTAGGACTTTTGCCTTATTCTATGGTGCCTTGTTTTGTTGTGTTTGGTTGTTGTCTCATATAGTCCTATTCATTTCTGAAGGTAAATGGAGGGGGAGCAGATCTGGCAGAGTGGTGATGCAGGGGTGAGCTGAGAAGAGTGGAAAAAGAGAAGCTGTGGTCTGGATGTAGTATATAAGAAAAAAATCTATTTCCATTAAATAATAGATAAATAAGTAAATGAATAAATCAAATGACTTTTTCCATATCACACTGCTAAGGTACATAGGTGTTTCAGAATATATATGATGTATAACCCCATGAAATGATAAAAGATTCCAGAAAACATAGGTCACTTGCATCTTTCACCTATGACTTTCTCTGTATAGCCATAATATGTTGTTATTTGGTTGATAGTGTCATACATAATTATAAGCAACATCATTAAATGGTATTTAGAAGGTGTATGCTAGTCACACTAAGATGCATTTCCGTCTAACCATCTCCTCCAGGTTCTTCAATCTTTTTCTCAACGCTTCCACAAAATGGTGTGTTAATCAACTGTTAAAAATCACTGACATCATAAAACTGACAAGCAAATGGATAGACCTAGGAAGAAAGATCATCCTGAGAGGGGTAATCCAGATCCATAAATATAAATATCGTATGTATTCACTAATAAGTAGACATAAGTTGATAAGAAAAGCATAATCATACTACAATCCACTTTCCCAGAGAGATAAGTAACAATGAGGTCTAGAGGCAGGAAGGCATTTATCTCCCTGGAAGGGGAATTCAAGTAGACTCTGCTGGTGGACTCTGCAAACATATGGAAAAAAGGATTGTAGGAGTCAATGTGGCAAAGGACACCATGGGAACACAGCCCACAGATCCACTAAGGAGGACTCTTAGGGTCTCACAGAGACTAAAACATGAAACATGTACCCCATATAGGACTGAGCTAGGTCCTCTGCATATACGTTATGATTGTATAGCATAGTGTTCTTAGAGGACACAATGGGAGTGGAGTGACAACAATGGGAGTGGATATATCTCTGACCTTTGCCTGTGCTTGGGACCCTTTTACTCCTACTGTGTGTATAGTGCAGTCTTGATATTAGGGTTTGTCTTATTGGAATTTGTTGTACCATGTTCAGGTAATATCCCTGGTAGGCCTGCTCTTCTTTTTTCTAAAAAAGAGAAATGGAGGAGGAACAGATGGCAGGAGTAGGTGGACTGGGAAGAGTGGAAGGTAGGAAACTGCTTTTCTTTCCCTGTACCTTCTTTACAACTTTTATTTTTAAAACAGGGCTTTTAAATCTATAGCTTGCTGAAAATTTTCAATCAAACTTCATATTTTTATCTAATTCCCATTTCTTACTTCTAACTGCCATGTGGTCTTTGAAGCTTAAAAACTTCCTCACATCCAAAGTCAGCTGAATCACACAGATATCCTTAACCCTCAGTATGTATCTTCCATAGTCCTAAGATTCCAACTCTAACATAAAAGTATGTTGTTATTATTAAATATAGTCATTTTAATGAGAAAGTTGAGGGTATCACTATCAACTAAAAATGGCAGAATGGTATGTTTTTATGAGTCTAACATGATTTTTCTTGTACCATACATATTAGCCCATATTGAAGAATATTAGAAAATATATTGGGGACCATTACTAGATCACACTTGAAGTAGAAAATAATATAAACTTGGAAAAACATAAGTATTTCAATACTAATTGAATAATACTTTCAAGAGAGTTTTGATATGTACAAATAATATAATTTTCATTAAAATTTCCACGAATATTTGTAAATAACATATATACATATACATACATAATTTACATATATTTTGTGTAAAATTTAAATTAAATAATAGAATCACAATCGTCTGACAGAGAAAGAAGCACAATTTAGATGCAAAGTGTTTTGGCTTACAATGAAACCAAAATAATTTTTTCATACTATAAAAATAATTGCCAAAGAGCAGGATTTATTATTGAGTCAATCTAATTTATGATAGATGCAAATCACTATATATTGGTGATCAATTCATAAAGCATTTAATTGGTAAACAAATCTATAATAAACCAAAGATGTAGTATCAATCACATTGTAAAAACCCTCATAGAATACTGACCTCAATTTCACAAAAGCTAAACAAAACAAACAAAAGCAACAACAAAAAAACAATAGAAACAAAATACACAAAGAAAACAAAACAAAAAACACATTGTAAATATTTCAGAGGAGAACATTGCCCTTCCACATCTCCTATTCTATTAGTTCCAAGGAATTTAAAGACTTGAAAGACAATTTTTATTTTGCAACTGTGAATATGAAAAAAAAATGATTAGCAAATTCAGGAAAGATTCTTCTTCAAAGGCTTAGCAGTTCTTCAAATCTGACAACAAACGGAATTTACCATAGTAGAAGTTATATGGTCAGATTTCTGCTGACTTGATCTCAATTAAATAAATAATATGGCCGAATAGAAACTGCAAACACAAACACATTTCTCTGATTCACATTTTGCATTTGCTGCAACCTAGGAGCTGTTGCCAAAGTAATAAAGCCCTTGCAACTCCAAATGAGTAGGTGTTTCCAAAACATTTCAATTACTCTCTGGGTGACTCTGACAGATGTAGGGTAAAACTGATTTTCAGCATGCAAAATAAGGCATTTAAAAGCAATTACAATGCCCTCTCTCACACAATCCCATCTCCTTTGTCCTTTACACATGAATAATTATGCTCACAGCTTTCTAGGGATTATGAAGAAGAAAGAGGAAATCTCATGGAGAAATCACAAGAGGCAGCTTTCCAAATTCATTTCAATGACACTCAAGGAGTCCATTTCATTACAGGATGTCCATCTTACTGCTGATGACATAAATTAAAATAATAGTACTACTAAGGTTGATGTTAAGTCACTGGCCCCTACTATGTTCTTAACAGAATGACAAAACCTTTTACCTCCAAACCCATGTATTGTGCTATGCAGGACTAACTTGAATTTTATTACCCTGTATGAATTAGATTTGAAAGCTCAAATCAATTATGACTTTGAGAAACACAGTCTTTTACAGTGGCACCAGCTTTTTTATAAAGTGGTAGTTTGTTTTGATGAACTAAGCTGATCATATTTCCTATCATAAAACTGTATATTTTAGACTTTTTGCTTAAAATCCTTTGTTTAATTTTCAGCACATCAGAACTCTCCCAGTCTAGTACTGGATCTTATGTGTTCTTTCTTAATTATCTTATACTCTTCTTTCTGTACCTAATGTTACTTGTTGTATTAGCATATTTATTAAGTTTATAACTATAAAGAATTTAGGAACACATATCTATCCCATTGTTATAGGATATGTAAGTTGAATCTGTGTTTAATAATTTTTTTTACTGTACTTCTGATAACAGCTCTTGTCTTTTACTAATGAGTTAAATGTGTAGAGGAATGTAGAGGAATTTAACCCATTAACATTGCTACTTTGTCCAAGAATCACACTGAAAGACCAAGGTCTGTGTGTTCCTTCTGGCTGGAATAGAGACACATCTTTAACATACACCTTTAAGATAAAATTAGTGTGTAGAAGGAAGCAACAATGACTGAAAGTGACACCTAACTGAGGAACAGACAAAGTGACAAATCAGAGAAGAATTTGACTGAATGAATCAGAGATTGAATACTCCCAACTCACAGGAGAAGAGCACAGGAAAGAGAAGCTATTTAAGATCAGGTGTTAAAAACAATGACTTTGCGCATTTCTTAGGCAAATGGGTGGAACTAGAAAATATCATCCTAAGTGAGGTAAGCCAATCACAAAAGAACACACATGGTATGCACTCACTAGTGGGTATTAGCCTAAAAGCTCAGAAAAATGCAAGACCATATGAAGCTCACTAGACCATATGAAGTTCAAGAAGAAGGAAGACCAGAGTGTGGGTGCTTCAGTCCTTCTTAGAAGGAGGAACAAAATACTAACTGAAGCAAATACAGAGACAATGTATGGAGTAGAGACTGGAGGAAAGGCCATTCAGAGACTGCTCCACCTTGGGATCCATCCCATATATAGTAACCAAACGCAGACACTATTGTGGATGCCAAGAAGTGCAAGCTGACAGGAGCCTGATATAGCTCTCTCTTGAGAGGCTTTTCCAGAGCCTGACAAATACAGAGCCAGATGCTTGCAGTAGACCTTTGGACTGAGCACAGGGTCCCCAATGGAAGAGTTAGAGAAGGGACTGAAGGAGCTCAGGGGGTTTGCAGCTCCATAGGAGGAAAAATAACATGAACCAACCATACTCCCCAGAGCTCCAAGGGACTAAACCATAAACCAAAGAATACACATAGAGGGACCCATGGCTCCAGCTGCATATGTAGCAGAGGATGGTCTTGTCAGTCTTCTCACAATCCCCTTTAGACCATATATTTTTTTCTTACAGAAGAAAATGATTAACATAGATATCTACATATATATATATATATATATATACATACATATATGTGTGTGTATATATACACGTATATATATACATGTATATTCATATATATGTGTATATACATGTATATATATATATATATATATATGAATACACACACACATGCACACACACATATATATATAAAATCATTTCCTCAAAGTCCTCTCAAGACAGATGCATCGATGAATTCAAAGAAGCTCTGTCAGGACACAGATCTGTATAGGCTCAAACCAGACAAATTCCAAGCATAAATGGAGAGGTGGTCACAAAATCTCACACCTAACTGAGGAAGTATTGGCAATTGATCGCTTCTGGAATAAAAAGGTCACTCTGTGTGGGTATTGGGAATTTGTGCACAACTGAGGCAAGTATCTAAGAGTGGGATGATAGCACAAATTAGATTTGGTTTAATTGTTAAAACTGATTGGTTTAAAAAAATACTAAAGACACAATGTTAAGTGGGTATATAAAAAGGGAGGGTCTAGAAATGTCTAAGAGATAGATTGTGACTATGATCCTAATGCATAGTAGAAAATTCTCAAAATGAATATAATGAAAGAAAAAAAGATAAAATCAGGTCATTGTAACACTGAAAGAATAACCACTTTACTCCAAAGACAGCCATTAATATTGGTAGATGATTTGAATTTAATTCTTAATAACAATTTCAGAATTTTTTACTTCTTTGTTTCTAGAATTATTATTTCTATATTACATTTAAGGCAGCCTTTATGAAATGGTCATTAAGAGGACAGCAAAGAATGAGAAGGATATTTAGAGAAAAAATGGAGATCATATACTATAATCTGCAATAATAATTAGGTAATGCTATCATTAGCAGCAACAAGTGAGCTCATAAGAACTGAGACCACAAATCTCATAAAGAAAATTAAATGGTTAAAAACTCAGAGGACATCCTCTCCTATCAATAAGCATCATTCATTTGTGCTGTGAGGCAAAGGGATATGGAAAAGAAAAGTGAGTCTCTATCCAGTATTGAATAACATTTTATGAACAGGAATTGAACTTCTAATATCTGAGGCAAAGAGGTGGAACACGAGAATATGAAATAAGATGCAATTTATTTTCTTTAAATGGATCTTGCCTATTTTATTCCAATCGGTTTCTCCTTAGACTAGGTATTCTTACCAGATTTTTATCTGCCATCACTTTCTGACATAATAGACATCTTGTGATTTCACATTTTATCACACAATAAACTTCCTTTATGCCCTGAAAAAAAAAAACATGACTTTGAACTGACTAAAAAAAAGTATTTCCCAGTTTAGTCATAGGTATTTTAATCTAAACCATTTAAAATATGTAACTGTCTCTAAAGAATGGATTATGAAGGACTTTGAAGGATTCTTCAATAATGTTCAGTTTTACATCTTTTATTTCTACTTAAAATACATTGAAAATGTTGCAGTTCTCTACACAGAAACAAAACAATTAGAGAAGATGATTTTTTTGTAGTTTACCTCTCATTTGGCAGCTTTTTTTCTATTGTAATTGTGGTTTACAGAGTATCACTATTGTACACATTTCTTGAGTTTCACTACATTTTGTTTATTTGCCTGTGGCTCACATTTAATGAAAGCTCAACAATAATGCTCTGCCTTTTCTTACAGAGAACCAAAAGCAGGCTGAACTTTAAAGTATCATCAAGGTGATTTCCTGCAGATTCAAACTCACATTTTTTTCCTTTGTTAAATGTTTCTCTTTGTCTTTAAAACCACTGGCATTACTGGCTTCTTAACTCTGTTTTTCATCTAAAATCATGATTTTGTATGATTTCATACAAAATCTTATATCATAACCTCATATAGTACTTATTGTCATTTTAAATCCCTTAAATAGCTGAAGTCAAATTAGGGTAATTTCTATAGCAGTACATACTACTTTTTGGCCTAGAAATTAATAAAGATTTTGACTGTTTCATTGAATTCTGCTCGAATTCTATTTGGATCAAACACTATGATACTCTTGTCCAAAATCACAGTTCAAATCCTCTTCCTAATGTAACAAACTTGTTACATTGGACATGAATTTATATGATGAGAACAAATTTAACTAATAGGTTGTGGGAGAAGATTAACAATATAATGCAATTAAAGTCAAGCATTGCATAGGATTTGCATTTAAATGTTATCTTTTACATTAATTCCATATATTAAAGTCTAGGAACACATGGAAATTTTCACATATGTGTATAAATAAGCTCATTCTTTGCCTTAATGTATTTAATTTTACCCACTTATATAAAACTGAAATGCAATATATCTGAATTTAAATCTTTTATAAGACAAATTTCTTCCTACAATTATCCATTAAATAATTTTTTCCATTCATTTTTGTATTTATTGTACCATTTCTGTACTTAATATTTTCAAAACCTAACCCAATACATTATATTGTATGGAATAATAATATTAATACATAAGAACAAATTTACATTAACCTTTCCAAAGAAGTTTTTTGTTGTTGTTTTTTGGTTTTTGGTTTTTTTTGAGACAGGGTTTCTCTGTGTAGCCCTGGCTATCCTGGAATTCACCCTGTAGACCAGGCTGGCCTCAAACTCAGAAATCCACCTGCCTCTGCCTCCCAAGTGTTGGGATTAAAGGTGTGCGCCACCATCACCCAGCCTCCAAAGAAGTTTTAAAAGCCCAAGGAAGATATATATCCACTAAAATTAACAAAATTCTATTAAACTTTTAAAAATTAATATTCAGTGCTATAGAATACTAAGAAAGTTTTGAAAACTATTCAGGTTTTTTGAACTTATTCTCTATTCCAAGAGGAATTGCTTGCCTTAGTCTCCAAAGGAGTTTAGATTGTGAGCCTATACCAGCAGACCCATCTTTAACTTTGGAATTTTGAATGTGTGTGTGTGAAAGAGAGAGAAAGAGAGAGAGGGGAAGGGTGTTGGGGGAGAGAGGGAGAGAGACAGAGAGGGAGAGAGAGAGAGAGAGAGAGAGAGAGAGAGAGAGAGAGAGAGAGAGAGAGAGAGAGAAAATTACTACTCCAGACCACGTAGGTCTTCAAGGACAGAGGTGAAGATTGATTGTGATTTTCATTACTCTGATCAGGTTGGAGTACTGTAAATAAAACTATGGGAAAGGATTCCTTAAGGAGTGCTGAGAGAAAGCAGCCAGGACGCAAATGGAAAGAGAGAGAACGGAAATCACCAGAAGATGCCTTCAAATGGAAGTTTCTTATCAGTGCCTGTTTACTCCTGTGAGCCTCCTTTGGTGTCTTCCTATTTAGTTTATTTATCAAATAATTCTGTGCCCCCCTCTGTAGTCCATCCTTTTATGCTTCCATTTGTGGTTCCAACTCTAAGTTATGTTTATGTCTGTAAGCAAGCTCTCCTATGAGAATTATGCCTTTTTCTGAGATATGACAGATATATTTGAGCCCTGCTCTTATTCATATAAAAGAATTGCATCAATGTTTTTAAAGTGTAGAAACGAACAATCTTTTTGAAACATTGGGTTTAATTAAATCATTATGACAAGTTATTAGTTATAACAAGAAAGATGTTACATAGTCCTTGCTAGAAGCTCCTGTATCTATTGGTAATTTTTCTAGAGTCACTACTGTTCTAGGGCACTTGGTCTTAACATGATATCCTTTAAAATTACTTTTTTTTAAGTGAAGAAATAGGACATTCTTCCTAGTGGTACAGAATTCATTCTCCTGAAAAGGACACAGCAGATATTACATTTTCTTTCCACTTGTGATTCAAAAAATAATTGAAATCTAAGGTGAATGGGTTGGATCCACAAGTAACCTGGATTGCCACTTTACATATCAGTAGTTGATAAGGATTATTTAAGAGAAACTGCAAGATTGAAAGTAAAGGTGATGGAAATAAACTGTAACTTCCAGACCTTCTAGTGTGTTTCATGCCCCAGCTCTCTGCAGTGAATAGATTAGCATGTTTAGTTCTCAGCTCAGTAGCTGTGATTTGTTATGAGTCAAGCAATACAGATGGTATGCAATTATTCATGCTGCATCAAAAGTCGCTATGAATACACTTATTAAAATATGATTGTTGATTAGTCATCATTATGGCTTCTGAAAAAGAAATTACGCAGTAAAATTAAATCTCTAGTGGGTTTGGATGCTTTCTAATGAGCGAAGCTCCGACAAGGTTATGATGTCAGTGTCAGTAATTGTGAGATCAAATGACCTGGGATATCTATCATTTTCTCTACTACATTCTGCCAATATAAACCTTCACTATTATTATGATGAATATATGCTTCTGATATTTGACAGTTCTGATGAAGTCCATGGCAGTTTTTCTTTTAAAATCAACTGAAACTTCATTTATAAGCATCCTTTTCAACATTTGTCTCTTTTTAAATATTTTTATTAGATATTTTCTTTATTTACATGTCATATGATTTCTCCTTTCCAAGTTTCCCCTCCAACAAACAAACAAACAAACAAACAAAACAACAAGAACAAACCCCTGTTGCCTCCCCCGTACCACTTATTGGCCCTGACATTCCCCTACACTGGGGCACAGAATCTTCACAGGGCCAAGTGATCGACTTTGCAATCCTCTACTATACGCATGCTGCCAGAACAATCAGTCCCACCATGTATAGTCCTTGGTTGGTGGTTGAGTCCCTGGGAGCTCTGAGGGAACTAGTTAGTTCATATTGTTGTTCGTCCTAAGGGGCTGGAAACCCCTCAGCTCCATTGGTTCTTTCTCTAACTCCTTCACTGGGGACTCTGTACTGCCAAATCACACTATTTTATAGTCTGTTACTAGTTTCTGTGCTTAGTATAGAATTTTTTAACCCAGAAATGTTCCTGTCCAAAGGAAAGACAGGGATAGAAAATGGAACAGAAACTGAAGGAAAGGTCAAACAGAGACCACCCTACCTATGGATCAAACACATCTGCTGACACCAAACCTCCACATTATCGCTGATACCAAGAAGCACTTGCTGACAAGAGCCTGATATGGCTGTTCCCCAAGAGGTTCTACCAGCCCCTGACCAAAACAGGTGCAGATACTTACAGCTAACCATCAGTCTGAGCCCAGTGACCCCAATGGAAGAGCTAGGGGAAGGACTGAAGAAGCTGAAGGGTATTGAAACCCCAGAAGAAGAACAATATCAACTAGCCGGAACATCCAGAGATTCCAGGAACTAAATGATCAACCAAAAAGTTTATATGGAGGGAGCCATGACTCCAGATACATATGGAGCAGAGGATAGACTTATGTGACGCTAATGAGAGGGAGGGATGTTTGATGCCCCAGCATAAAAGAATGCTAGAGGGGAAAGCCAGGCGGTGGTGGCACACGCCTTTAATCCCAGCTCTTGGGAAGCAGAGGCAGGCGGAATTCTGAGTTCGAGGCCAGCCTGGTCTACAGAGTGAGTTCCAGGACGGCCAGGGTGACACAGAGAAACCCTGTCTCGAAAAACCAAAAAAAAAAAAAAAAAAAAAAGAATGCTAGAGGGGAGAGGCAGGAGTTAGTAAATGGAGGAGATGCACCCTCTTAGACGCAAAGGGGAGGTGGGGAGAGGGGATATGGGATGGGATGGGGGCATTGGTGGAAGGGAGATATCATTTAAAATGTAAATGAATAAAATGATTAATAAAAAAAGAAATTCAGAAAAAATAATTTGACATCAGCATAAAATCTACATCTCCTTTGCTTAATTTATAAAAGTGCCGCTTTGCTATAAGGTAAATTGACAGTGAGAAAACAATAGTCATATTTTATTTAAACCATATTAAGAAGCACTGCTATATGTAATATGTGTATTATCTTGACCTCGGTGGCAGGAGAAAAATTTAAGCCTTGTAGTTTTACACAATTATGTCATGTTTACTTCACTTCCTCTTAAATTAAAAGTAGGAAAAGTTTATTAATATGCTGAGGTCAGCTATTGAATATATCTTGTTTGAAAATTTTGGTTTTAAGAAACAAAGAAAATTTTATACAAGTCTGTTCTCTCTCTCTCTCTCTCTCTCTCTCTCTCTCTCTGTGTGTGTGTGTGTGTGTGTGTGTGTTAATGACCTAGATGCACATGCATGCATACATGAATACTTTTGTACATGAAGGCCACAGGTCAGTACTGGGTATGTACTCCATATCATACTCTACAGTACTTTCAGAGATACAACTCTCTTGCTGGACCTGAGCTCACTAATGAAGCCAGGCTCTTTGTTTGTTTTGTTTTGTTTTTAATTAGTTATTTTTTTATTTATATTCCAAATGTTGTCCCTACTTCTGGTATGCCCTCACAGAGGTCTTCTCCCTTCCCCCCTTCCCCTCTGAGTGGGTTCCCCACCAACCCCAATATCCCATTACCATGAGGTATCAAATTTCTATAGGATTAGGCATATGCACTCCAACTGAGGCTAGACAAAGCAGTTCTCTTCTTACATACGTGCCTGAGACCTCTGACAAGCCATGTAAGCTCTTTGGTTGGTGGCTTAGTCTCTGGAAGCTCCAAGGGATCCAGATTAGTTGATACCATTGGTCTTTCTACAGTGTGGCCATCCTCTTCAGCTCCATCAATCTTTCCTCTAACTCTACCATAGGGGTCCCAGACCTTTGCCCAATGGTTGATTGTACCAGTATCTGCCTCATTCAGCTATTGGTAGAGCCTTGCATGAGGACAGCCATGCAAGGCTCCTATATGCAAGTACAACACAGCATTAGCAATAGTGTTAGGTACTGGTGCGAGACCAGGGTATGGATCCCAAGTTAGGTCTGTCACTTGTCAGTGATTGCTTCCATTTATGCTCCATTTTTGTCCCTGCATGTGTTTTAGACAGGAGAAATTTTGGGTTGAAAGGTTTGTAGTTAAGAGTGCATACCCATCTCTCTACTATGGGTCTTTCTGACTACTGGAGGTGGCCACTTCAGATTCCATACTCCCAGTGTTGGGCATTTCAGCTAAGGTAACCCACATAGAGTCCTGGAATCCTCCCTCATCCCAGGTCTCTGTGACTTTCTGGAGCTTCTCCCCAACCCCACCATATGCAGCTGCATATTTCCATTCATTCTCATGGCCCTCTAGACCTCTTTCAAGTCTTCTCACATACCTATCTCTGTCTCCCTTTTTCTCTCCCCTCTCTTCTCTCACCCAGGTCCTTCCCTCCCTTTGCCTTCCATGATTATTTTGTGTCTCCTTCTATATGAAGTTTAAACATCCTTACTTAGGCTTTCCTTCTTGTTTAACATCTTAGAATCTATGGAGTGTATCATGGGCATTCTGTACTTTTTGGCTAATATCCACTTATCAGTGAGTACATACTATGCATATACTTTTGGGTCTGGGTTATCTCACTCAGGATATTTTCTAGTTCTATCCATTTCCCTGCAAAACTCCTGATGTACTTGTTTTTAAAACCTGAATAATATTCCACTGTGTAAATGAATCACATTTCTGTATCCATTGTTTTGTTGAGGGACAGCTGTTTTGTGTTCATAAAAAGACATAAGGTACAATATTCTTTCTGGTTGGAACAAATTATTTCTTAGGGTATAATTTTAATTTAGGATGCACATGTTTTCTCTATTGGTATGTTTGTCATTTTTATTGCAAACTGCAAGGGGTTTTCAAAGAGAACCACTTTTCTTTTAGTGATATGATTTATTTGACTTCCAAATTCACAATGTTTGAGAAAGACTTGGCCTTCTTAATATCAATGTGTAAATTTTCATCAACATGAGTATTATCTTTTATTACATTCTTTACAAATTTTCAAAAAAACGTTTTTAATATTATATCAAGATAAGACTCAGATCCTAGAGAAATTGAGTGTCATTGGGTAAGAAGCAAAATCAATTATCAAATTTTAATATTTTATTTCTATAAATCATATTAAAATTTACAGAAGTAACAACTATCATTAAACATTGTATATCTTTTACAAACATATGAATATAGAACATCTAGAAGTGGCTTGATATGCTGTTAAGGAATATAGTTTATTTTCTTTTGGAAAGAGTTGAGATTTATATGAAAAAATGTTTAGCTTTTCTGTTATAGAACTACAATCATATCACAGGCTTGCACATATCACATTGTCATTCCTGAAAATTTGCTCATTATTTGTATGAAACAAGGTTGAATTAATCTATAACTTTGTTTAAAACAATTAAATAAGATGTAAATTGGACACATTTACTTTTATAAGAGAAGAATATATTGGGTTCCTAGTGTTTTATACTTCCCCATTTTAAGATTGAAATATTTAATCATATGTTGACTGTGGAAACTTTTCCTTATTTGTTTTGAACTTTTGATTAAATGGATACAATGTGTTAAAATTTATTAACACAATGTTAAATTATGCAAACAATTATTTAGATCTATTTTTCAAAATCAACACTTAAATAGTCCATTTGTCATTTTGTGATATTATTTCTCAGCACTGAAAACATGCACACACACACACAAACACACACACAGAAAGACACAAATGCACACAGGTATACATATGGTACAAACATATAATTTTGTTCCATCAATGCATTAGGTATCCTCATAATATGATAGTTCAATATGGATAATACTATCATTCATTACTTATTCCTAGGTATCTTGCAAATTTTCTTTTACTTTCCCTCATTAGCATTACAATCTGAGGTACACTAAGAGTAAAAAAAGTAATGTTTAAAGTATCAAAAAACAATAGACAATGCTCTACATATTATAGAACTCATTTTCAGTACATTCCCATGTATTAGCATTGTTGGCACTCTTTGATGTCAAGGGCCATTCAGAAAAGACAAGCATCTGTCCCATTGAGTAGCTGAAGGGTTTTATTGCCTTCATTTGGCAAAGGGATACCACAGAGAACATAGCGCTGTGTCACAATATTTCTAAAGAAATCCATTTGACCCAATATTACATCAGTCACAGAAGCGTTTTCTGCTCTAATGCAGCACAGCAGGGTGCTTGATTCTGGTTTCCTTCTTCACTTGAGCCATATCACTTGTTATTTTTTGTGGCTTACAATCAAATGTTCAGTTTTTAAGCCATCTCAGAATGCTGGGATCAATATTACCTTTTGAAGATAACTAATTATGATAACATTTTTACATTAGTACACATTAAGGTTGGGGTATGAGTTTTTGCATAAGTTTCAGTTTTTATTATATAAAATATTTATACATTATAGGGCCTGAGTGACTCTTGGTTATGTAACAAATTAAGAGAAATAAAGAAAGTTTCATTCTTTTATCTAATTGAATTCTCCATTTTGTAATTTAGATGATTCATTTTAATCACTCCATATCTTTATAGCTTTTATTGTACTGAAAGCAAGGTCCTTGTTGTCCCCAATCAGACAGAACTAAATTAGCTTAATATTTCCATTACATGAAGCTATGTGGCTTTGAAATGCATAAACATAGAGAACTTAAGTTTGCTAATGAGTTTACCAGGTAGATTTCTCCCATTAACAATTTCTGATGATATCATTGATATGTAGACTGTCATTCTGGTATCAATATAAAGGCATGAGATTTCTAACCAAAACGAAACTGGGAATTCTATAAAATTCCACCTTGTACCTAACTGGCACCTCAAAAACAAAATCATTTTCCCCAGGGCTGGAGAGATAGAGCACCGCTTCACTGTACTATTTGTCCTTGCAGAGGATCTAGGTTTGATTCCATGCACTCACATGGCCGCTCATAACTATTGATAATTCTGGTTCTTCTCTAGCATGAGATAAGCACATGTCACAGATACTTCCATGCATGATAAACAGTTGTACAAATAAAATAAAAATAAACACTTAAAATATTTCCAAAACTGACTTCATCAATATTCTCAATGAGTTTGTGTCATAGCCCTCCTCACCTTAGTGTACAGCAAGTATATTTTACTACGTGCTTCATATACAACTCCTTGAAATAATTCAGTACTCTACTAAATAGTATGATGCCCATATTATCTTTAGAGGTATCCCTTTTAAATTTGAGATTGTATTCATAGTCATATTGGCTAAAGAAAGGTCTTTTCAATGGCGTCTCAGTGGGTATATCAGCCATACTTAAGGTGTGCTTCAAGCAGTAGAAGAGCAATATAAAACAAAATTAATAGTATTTTTGAGATTTTTTTTGTCACAAAGTGCTTAGTTTGGTGACCTTTTATCTCACTGATTTTCTGCTTCTATATGATATTTTCTGTTTTTATTTGTTTATTTATTCATTTGTACCTGTGTATGTATTTTTATACATGTTTCTCATGCTCTTCCCATTACCTATTTTTTTAAAAGTCCTATAACTTTCTTGATTGTTTCCTAAAGAAAACATGGAGTTGGATGATTGGGGAGGATGGGATGATCTGAAAAGGCACAAATATCATATAAAAAAGTATTTTCAAGGAAAGAAAGAAACAAAGAAAGAAAGAAAGAAAGAAAGAAAGAAAGAGAGAAAGAAGGAAAGAAAGAGAAAGAAAGAGACAGACAGACAGAGAGCGAGAGAGAGAGCAAGAGAGAGAGAGAGAGAGAGAGAGACCTTTGCTTAGATTTGAAACAGCATTGGTTGCTGGGCACCATTCTTAGTTTGTCTTCTGATTCATTCCAATTCAGGTGTTGATTTTCATGTTACTGCTTGAGTATCTTTAATAGTTCATGTTTCAGGATACTTTCAAAACCAATAGTACTTTTCTATAGGAAAGTATATATGCTTTCTAAGTGCCTATATATTGATATCCTTCTTTTCTGTCATTCATCTGCTTTAAAGATGCTTTATCATACACACTTTATACTTCCTATACAAAATAGATTCCTCCCTAACATTGGCCCATTTTCTTTTACCTATTTCATTCGGCAATGAAAATTTTATAATGAACTGAAATATTTAATATGAAGTTATTATTATTTATTAACTTATTCCTCCTACTAAAATGCATTTGCATTAAATTAGGAATTTCTTGTGTTATATTCAATAATTACAGTTTGAGTGAAAGAATATTTCTCACACTTAGATTATTCTTAGTTAATGGCAGACATGATTGTAATTGTCATTAATTAAATCATAAGCTCTGCTTTAAAGATGTGTTAAATAGAGTTTCAGTTTTTAAAACATCTGATTTCAAGCTCTGAATTTATTGAAACAATGTTCTATAGAGTAGAAAGCCATTTATATGTCTGATGTTCTCTATGGTAAAATTCAGTAAACTGTGGGACACATGTCTGGCCTCAGTGACACAAAACTTGAGCTTTTACTAAATGTGTTTCTTTCTGAGTTCAAATTTAGATGTCATTTTAATATGGAGCAGCTTCAAGGAAAATGCTTTCAAGTTGGCTTCTTGTTCTTTTCTTAATTATTTTTTTTTACCCATCTAAAATGATACTTAGATAAATTTCCATCATTTGTTAACAAAATATTTAATGTGGTCACTTTCTTTCTTTGCCTCTTCTGTTTCATTGTCTCCAATACCTCCTCACTTTTTTCCATCCTGAGGTTTGATGCTACTGTCTCCCATAGCTATGAAAGGATCACAAGCTACAATTTTTCCCTTTTATTTCGACAAAATATCTTAATACTCATCTAACTTGCAACCCTCTAGCTTTCAATCTTCAACATATTTTGCACAGATATAAACTTTTGGTCCTGTCTTTCTTTTTGTCAGGTTCAACAGCTCACTGAATGTAGAGAGGTCAAAGCGATGCTTTTAGTTTCTTTGCTGAAAAAAAAAAAGTACTCTTCAGGCTACTGAAAGAGAAACCTGAGCACTAACCCAGCCACAATGCCTTTGACCAGTATGATATATTGGTCCAGAACTTTTGGGAGTGGCCAAACAATGTCTACTTTAACTTGAGTCCCATTCTCCGGAGTGAGTCCACAGAAACTGCCTGGATGGCCAGGGGCATGAATATCCCAGAGACCTATGGAGAACTGAACATAACTGGCAAAAGAAAAAAAAAGGAAAAAAAAACAAAGGAAAGAAAAAAGAAAACAAAGGAAAGAAAAAAGAAACATAGAACTAAGGAACAAAGGAAGGAATGAAAGAACTAAGGAAGGAACAAAGGAAAATGAAAGAGTAGAGGGAGAGGGAGAGACAATGTGTCTTGGCTGCCTCATGATATTTTGTTCTGCATATAGATCATAGATCTACACCTTGTCCAATCATCATCATTGAAGCTTTTTTGGTCAGTAAATGGAAGTGAGTACGAAGGCCCACAGCCAGACATTATGGGGAGAAAGAGACTAAATTAGAGGTCTCCATCAGGTCAGTCCCTCAGAGCTCTGGAATCTGGACAAAAAGAAATAAATATTGTATAATTCAGAATGGATGGTGGACACCAGGAAAACAAGGACCACGGAGTGTTTTAACTAAGCATGGCTCTCAGGGATCACAGAGACTGAAGTGGTAAGCACTGGGTTTGCAAGGTTCTATAAGAGGGCCTCCTACATATTCACTTGTTAGCTTGGTGTCTTTCAGAGATTCCTAATAGTGGATCAGGGATGTCTCTGATTCTTTTACCTACTCTTCTAACTTTTTTCTGCCAGCTGGGTTGTCTTTTCTAGCCTTAATATGAGGGAGGACTTTTGCCTTTTCTTATTGAATCTTGTTTGTGTGTGTGTGTGTGTGTGTATGCATGTTTGTATGTAGGTGAGTGTGCATGTGTATGGTTTTCTGTTTGCTTGTTGTTTCTCAACAAATTGTTCTCCTGAAGAGAAATTGAGGGGGAGTGGATCCAGGGAGAGAGACAACAGCAGGGAAGCTGGAAGGAGTGGATGGGGGGAGAGGGGAGGAAATGGCTACAAGGACAAGAGAAGAATCTATTTTCAATAAAAAAATAGAAAAAGAAATACATTATAAAAGTGTTGTAACTTCATAAATTTACTTAATATTAAAATTGAAATTCTTTTTTTTATTTCTTTTTTTTTATATTTTCTTTATTTACATGTAAATTTCTCCATTCCCAGTTTCCCCTCCAAAAAACAA
>NW_022196905.1:49227013-49235168 GCF_008632895.1 Mastomys coucha | reverse complement strand
ATATTCTCCAGATCCATCCATTTCCCTAAGAATTTCATAAATTTATTGTTTTTAATAGCTGAGTAGTTTAATAATAGTTTCAGATGACATTACATCTCTTTTTCAGTGTATATATTCTACAGTTGAAATTAATTCAAACAAACTCCCTCATTTTTTTTGTGTTTATTTGTTCTGGTTTTGTTTATTTGTTCTTTCATCCACCCTTTTACTAATGTATGAATCTTTAATTTGTATTTTCTTTAATGGATCAGAGTTCTAATACAAATAAAAATACATAAGTCGACAAGTTCTTAGAATAATTTCTATTTGTGGTTGGATGCCAAATTTTGTTTCAAAAACAAAGTTTTACTCAAGAATGTGTAACAGACCTCCCTAATTAAAAGAATTTCAAATGTAACACAGGTACATTTTTGCAAGAACATAAAAGACAATTTTAGCAGACATCGCTTGGCAACTTCCACAAGTTTTATCCCAGTAAGTCTTGCTGATGGCCGTGATTGTAACTTGGAGAAATTGTGGCTGTTTTGATGGCCAGGTTACTTTCTCTATAGTCTGGAGGGTACCTTTTTTTGTACCAAATGTACATTTTCAGTTTCATGAATTTGTGTGTCTCAGATGCCCAAGAGCTTTAGTTAGAGGGAGCCAGAAGCTACTTGATGTGGGTGCTGGCATCAGAACTAGGTGCTCTGGAAGACCTGCAAGCACTTTTAACTGTTCAACTCTATTTCCTGTCCTACCAGTTAACATAAAAAAAGTATTTTATAACAAGACAATTCATGCTGTGACTTGGATATACTAACCTAGAAAGACAAGAATTTAAACATTCAGTTCTCCCTAGTTTAAATTTGACTCTGTGTGTGTCTGTATGTCTCTGTGTGTGCACATGAATGTGTTTGTTCATGCATACATACTAACAACGATTAAGGAATACACTCTTCAATTTTTTTTAAAAAAAGTTACAATGCTATTCTACTTTTTACCATATTAACATGAGAGTCACACAGCTTAACTGTCTAACAAAGAGAAGTTTGTACATTCTTCACACGACAATCCTGGAAAATACAATGCAATCTCTGAATTTGTGATTTCAGCTATTTTGGATATGATGATATCTAACACTCTTTTTACTAGAGATTAGCAGAGGGCATATCCATGTCTAAATCCTAATCTCCAAAGAATATTATTCATCTTTTTAATCACTGAATATGATATTAGCCATTGGTTCTCAGATACATCCTTTATAGTGTTAAAATATAGTCAATATATGCTTAAAATTGAAACATTTAAAATGTTAATCACTAAATATTTATACATTAAATATTTTCTGCATATACTCTAAAGATCACTTTTATCCATTGTCATTAATGTGGCACATTAGAATCTGAACAGCAATTGCTAACCTATCCTTTTAACACAAAGACACATTGAAATAATAACCTAGAAATGACTACAATTTGATGTCCTTGAGATTTGCTTTGTCTCTGTGTGTGTGTTTATGACTGTAAATGACTTTCAAGATGTGTTTATGAGGAATATCACCCAGAAGTTTTATTTTCTTGTGATTTTATTTACTTATACAGCTTTGTTATAATTGCGATTGGAAGTTTTTCTTTTCAGAGCATGTCATTGTTAGTGTCCTACACATACTATATGAGCACACTCCAAATGAAAACAAATCAATTAGGGTGGGAAAGAAGACTAGAGTACCTTTGAACATCACTTGACACCTGAAACTCAGAGACATTCTTTCATCATTTTGACAGCTGGTATAATTTTGTGCGTACAAATTGGCTGTATTTCACAGGTCAGCACACTCACTTCAATATAAGCCTGTATCTTAGATTAGATCATAATTTGTTTCTACTTTACCTTCATTGTAGCATGCTATTTTATATAATTAAGCAGTAAATCAATAGGATAGTGGCTTTGCATCCTGTAAACAAAGAGGAAAATTGTACTCTGTTTAACTTTTAACTCCTTAAATAGGACATTCTAAAGACTCATTTATATTTGCTTTATTGAATAAATTGTGAATTGGTGTTGGTCAGGTTCCTGACTCACATGTCAAAATCTAACATCCCTTCATGATAAAAGTCTTGGAAAGATCAGGAATTCAAGGCGCATACTTAAACATAGTAAAAGCAATGTACAGCAAACCAGTAGCCAACATCAAACTAAATGGAGAGAAACTTGAAGCAATCCCACTAAAATCAGGGACTAGACAAGGCTGCCCACTTTCTCCCTCCCTGTACAATGTTGTACTTGAAGTCCTAGATAGAGCAATTAGACAACAAAAGGAGATCAAAGGGATATGAATTGGAAGGGAAGAAGTCAAATTATCACTATTTGCTGATGATATGATAGTATACTTAAGTGACCCCAAAAATTCCACCAGAGAGCTCCTAAACCTGATAAACAACTACAGCAAAGTACTGGATATAAAATTAAGGAAATCAATGGCCTTCCTCTACACAAAAGATAACCAGGCAGAGAAAGAAATTAGGGAAACAACACCCTTCACAATAGTCAAAAATAATATAAAATACCTTTGTGTGACTCTAAGCAAGTAAAAGATCTGTTTAACAAAAAACTTCAAGTCTCTCAAGAAGGAAATTGAAGAAGATCTCAGAAGACGGAAAGATCTCCCATGCTTGTGGATTGGCACGATTAATACAGTAAAAATGGCCATCTTGCTGAAGGCAATATACAGATTCAATGCAATCCTCATGAAAATTCCAGTTCAATTCTTCACAGACTTAGAAAGGGCAATTTTTAAATTCATCTGGAATAATAAAAAACCCAGGATAGCCAAAACTATTCTTAACAATAAAGGAAGCTCTAGTGGAATCACCATTCTGGACCTTAAGCTGTACTACAAAGCAATTGTGATTAAAAACTGCATGGTATTGGTACAGTGACAGGCAGGTAGATCAATGGAATAGAATTGAAGACCCAGAAATGAACCAACAAATCTATGGCCACTTGATCTTTGACAAAGGAGCTAAAACCATCCAGTGGTAAAAAGACAGCACTTTCAACAAATGGTGCTGGCTCAACTGGCAGTAGCATGTAGAAGAAGGATAATTGATCCATTCTTATCTCCTTGTACAAATCTTAAATCTAGGTGGATCAAAAAACTCCACATAAAACCAGATACATTCAAACTAATAGAAAAGAAAGTGGGGAAGAGCCTTGAGCACATAGGCACAGGGGAAATTTTCCTGAACAGAACACCAATAGCTTATGAATTAAGATCAAGAATCAACAAATGGGACTTCATAAAATTACAAGGCTTCTTTCTGTAAGGAAAAAGACACAGTCAACAGGACAAAACAGCAACCAACAAATTAGGAAAAGATCTTTACCAATCCTATATCTGTTAGAGGGCTAATATCCATTATATACAAAGAACTCAAGGAGTTAGACTCCTGAGGAACAAATAACTATTAAAAAATGGGGTACAGAAATAAACAAAGAATTCTCAACTGGCAAATACTGAATGGCTGAGAAGCACTTAAAGAAATGTTCAACATCCTTAGTCATCAGGGAAATGCAAATCAAAACAACTCTGAGATTCCACCTCACACCAGTAAGAATGGCCAGGATAAAAAACTTAGGTGACAGCAGATGCTGGAGAGGTTGTAGAGAAAAAGGAAAACTCCTTCATTTCTGGTAGAATTGCAAGCTGGTACAACCACTCTGGAAATCAGTTTGGCCGTTTCTCTGGAAATTGGACATAGTACTACCAGAGGACCCAGCTATACCACTGCTGGGCATATACCCAGAAGATGCTCCAACATGTAATAAGGACACATGCTCCACTATGTTCATAGCAGACTTATTTATAATAGCTAGAAACTTGAAACAACCCAGATGTCCCTCAACAGAGGAATGGATACAGAAAATGTGGTACATCTACACAATGGAGTACTACTCAACTATTAAAATCAATGAAGTTATGAAATTCTTGGGGAAATGGATGGACCTGGAGAATAACTTCCTGAGTGAGGTAACCCAATCACAAAAGAACACACATGGTATGCATTCTCTGATAAGTGGATATTAGCCTAGAAGATCAGAATACAGAATGTACAAACTACAAACCATAAGAAACTCAAGATAAAGGAAGACCAAAGTGAGGATACTTAGTTCCTTCTTAAAAGGGGAAACAAAATACACATAGGAGGAGTTGTAGAGGCTAACTATGAAGCAGAGACTAAAGGAAGGACAATTCAGAGACTGCTCCACGTGGGAATCCTTCCCATATTCAGTCATCAAATCTAGACACTATTGTGGATGCCAACAAGTGCTGGATAACAGGAGCCTGAGATACCTGTCTCCTGAGAGGCTCTGACATTACTTGACTAATACAAAAGTAGAGGCTCACAGCCAACCATTGGATGGAGTAGAGGGTCCCCAATGAAGGAGTTTGAGAAAGGACCCAAGGAGCTGAATGGTTTGCAGCTCCTTAGGAGGAACAACAATATGAACTAACTAGTACCCTCAGAACTCCCAGGGACTAAAATTCCAACCAAAGAGTACACATGGGGGGGACTCATGACTCCGGAAGCATGTGTATAGCAGAGGATGGCCAAGCCTGTCATCAACGGGAGGAGAAGACCTTGGCCCTGTGAAGGTTCTATGCCCCAGTGTCGGAGAATTCCATGGCCAGTAAGCAGGAGGGGGTGGGATGGTGAGTGATGGAGGGAGAGAGAACAGGGGATTGTTTTAGTTTTTGTTTATTTTTTTTCTTATTTTATTTTATTTTATTTTTCTTTTCTTTTCTTTTCTTTTTTTTTGAGAGGAACCTATGAAATGAGATATTATAATAATAAAAATATAATTATGGGGGAAAGTGTCCAAGACTGTTGATTTTTAAGTACTATACTATATCAGTGGTAAGCAGAAAGGTATTCATGTGTCTATATTACTTTTTATTAATTATACAATCTGAAATAATTATAGTATAAGGTATATTGCACTGTCTTGTGGTCAGTAAATAGCAAGCATGGAGGCACATAAGTATATCACAGAGATAAACATGAATGATGTGCATGTGTGATGTGTGTATGCTAAAGACCATGTATTGAATGTATAATATAGACAAAAAGATATAACAGTTTTAGGAAAATACAACTGTCCTATAAAACCTTGATATATTCTGATGTATACACAAAACTAAAATAAGCTTGTAAAGCATTGATTTATTTAGGCAATATAATCTCTATAAAGTGATCTTCCAAATTCTGAAAATTCTCACATATGAATTTAGATGCTTACTATGATTCAAATACTTCACCCCCTTTGAGTTTAGTTATTGTTCAAAATCAGATATCCACTGATGATGGGCTACAGACTAAGGAAAAGTTTCACTATATTCATTTAACTACCTCCTAATAAGTTTAGAAAAGTTGCAACGTTCAAAAACTGATAGCAAGTCATCATCTGAATGATTCATCACCCTTCATATAAAGCCATTCCATTATGGAAAGTAATATGAAGCTTATCTGTAATGAAGTAGAACCATGATGCATTCAAGACAAGGTCCTTGCAAGCAAACATTTAGAAAGTCATGGATCACTGATGACCTGAGCACAGTTTTTCACTCAAGAACCAGTAAATAATGTCAATGGTGTTTTTTAAGAAGTAGAATCAACTTGCAAGATTGAAATGGAGTTTTGACAGTAAATAGAAAGTGTGGTTACGTAAGTACACTTTCTTGTACTCTCATGCATGAATGGTTTCTAATCAGTCTTCAGGATACATTTGCTTCATTTATCAATGGAAAACATTAAGGAACTAAAAATATTTATCATAGACTCAGCTATTTTATTCAATATATTAAACAAAAGGAAGAGTTTAAAATTATAAAGTAATATATTGATCTGAGTAAAAAAACAATATACATATATTTACACATATGTGTCTGTATGAAATCTCTAACAGTATCCCTGACATGTATTAATATAATGTCTAATGTTTTTTGTATGTGTGTAGGGGTTGCAGAATATGTAAGTTTCCATAGAAAGCTATATAACCATATATAGGGAAAAAAGGGTCAACCATTTCTATATAAGTAATTTATAAAATGATTGATTATAAATATATTTCTAGTAGTATTATTTATAACACTGAGAAATGGAATTTTTCCTGATTTAAGCATGAGTATTCTTCAAAAGATTCATAAGTGTACTGTTTGGCAACTGAGAGGTAAATGTATATGTGGGGAGTTAATCTTACAGCACAGATCTATAATGAACTTTTTTCACATGTATCCTATTTAGACAAATTAGGTCACTAGGGTAATATTGTTATCCCTAGTCTTTTATCTCTTGTTCCTTTTGGTTCCTGCCTTTTATGAAGTGAGCAGATTTTCTGGACCATGTTCTTTTCTCTTCTTTTCTTTTCTTTTCTCTTCTTTTCTTTTCTTTTCTTTTCCTTCCTTTTCCTTTCTTTTCTTTCCTGTTATTTTCTTTTCTTTTCTGTTTCTTTTGTTTTGTTTTCTTTTCTTTTTGTCTGCCATGATATTTCTGTCTTGGCATAGACTTAGATGTTTCACAGCTCAGAAGTCAAAATTCAGTCCTTCAATTTAGCAACTTTCAGTGTTATAAGCAAGCCTATTTCAACAATTGTCTCTATTAATATTTCCAGTGAAATATATATTAAGAACTTGTGGAGGATCCTAAGGATTAGAGAGAAGTGAGGAGGACACAACATCGAGAGTAACTGGGACAAGCCAATCCCAGGCACACAGGAACTTCACCAGCCCAGTGGCACGAGTTGCTTCCAGTCTGTTTGGGCTAGTGGTGCAAATTCTGTAGCCAGTCCCACAACACCCATAGCAAGCTCCATTCCCAGGCACTTTAACACACCCAGGATCACAGGATCAGAGGTGAGGAGGTCACAACATCTGTCCCAACATTGGGATTAACTGAGACCAGCAGGGCTCAGGCACACAGTAACTCCACAGGATCATTGACACTGGTTCCTTCTTGTCAGTCCATGCTGGTGCCCTAACTAGACCTTGGGTGCAAACTGTGTCGTGAGTCCCATAATTCCAAGAGGAAGCTATACTCCCAGGCACTGTAATTAGCCCAGGATCACAGGATCACAGAGACAACTTGACTCTGAGGAGTTCTGATATAACCAGGATCACAGGAAGGACAGGCCCCAGTCTAATTTAGCCAGGGCAGGTAGCACTAGAGATAACCAGATGGCAGGAAGCAAGCATAAGAACATAAGCAACAGAAACCAAGGATACTTGGCATCATCAGAACCCAATTCTCCCACCATAGCAAGTCCTGGACACACCATCACATTGGAAAAGCAAGATTCAGATCCAAAATCACTTCTCATGATGATGATAGAGGACATTAAGAAGGACATAAATAACTCCCTTAAAGAAATACAGGAGAACACAGATAAACAGCTAGAAGCTCTTAAATAGGAAACACAAAAATCCCTTAAAGAATTACAGGAAAACACAAACAGGTGAAGGAAATGAATAAAACCATCCAAGATCTAAAAATGGAAATAGAAACAATAAAGAAATCACAAAGAGGTTAAGAACACTGACTGCTCTTCCAGAGGTCCTGAGTTCAAATCCCAGCAACCACATGGTGGCTCACAACCATCTGTAATGAAATTTGACACCCACTTCTGGAGTGTCTGAAGAAAGTT
The DNA here is from genome assembly GCF_008632895.1 of Mastomys coucha. Taxonomy (NCBI): domain Eukaryota; kingdom Metazoa; phylum Chordata; class Mammalia; order Rodentia; family Muridae; genus Mastomys; species Mastomys coucha. Next base: position 49,227,488 of record NW_022196905.1, on the reverse strand, counting down.
ACAGTGAACTTATATATAATAAATGAATAAACATTTTAAAAAGGGTTGGAGAGATGGCTCAGCGGCTAAGAGCACTGACTGCTCTTCTGAAGGTCCTGAGTTCAAATCCCAGCAACCACATGGTGACTCACCACCATCTGTAATGAGAACTGATGCCCTCTTCTGCTGTGTCTGAAGCCAGCTACAGTGTACTTACATATAATAATAAATAAATCTTAAAAAATATTAAAAAATAAATCAGAAAGGGAGACAAGCATGGAAATAGAAAAACCTAGGAAAGAGATCAGGAGTTATAGATGCAAGCATCACCAACAGAATACAAGAGATAGAAGAGAGACCCTCTGGGGCAGAAGATACCATAGAAAACATTGACCCAACAGTCAAAGAAAATGCAAAAACCAAAAAGGTCCTAACCCAAACATCCAGGAAATCCAGGATGCAATGAGAAGACCAAACCTAAGGATAATAGGTATAG
>NW_022196905.1:49224688-49226487 GCF_008632895.1 Mastomys coucha | reverse complement strand
TTTTTGAGACAGGGTTTCTCTGTATAGCTCTGGCTGTCCTGGAACTCACTCTGTAGACTTTTTCTTAATCTATTAATATATAAATTAATATTACCAACTTATCCTAATTGATTCAAATTCAAAAGTATGAGGAATTGAAAATTTGTTGACTATCATCTGGTGGTCTCTCTAATTTGGTAATTGGAGAAATAGATCCAATATTGTACAATCCATATACACTTTCTGCTTGTTTGTATATGACAGTGTCTTGCAGGCTACCACATAACGGTCTTGAAACCATGCTTCTTCTATCTCAGCCTTGCAATTAGTAGGATTGTTTATTTGATGTTTTTACACTATACTATGGTTTTCAGAAGAGCTTACATATTTCAAAATTATTTATATAGCCAAAAGAAACATAAACAATTATCTTAGGAGGTGGCTTATAAGAAAACAACAAAGAGTGAGACTGAATTCTTTGCTTGATGTTTGTAACTCTTGTATCAAGTTTGAAGAAGAGGACATTATCAGTTACTCTTTCTGTGAGATGAATGCTTTTCAAAATCGTCACAGCCAATGCACCAGATTCTTACCCTCACCTAATGTCTGTGCTACCCTCTAAGCAGAGCCATTGTTTATTGAAACAGTTGGTGAATGACTTTATGGATAGACCATCTTGATACATACACCATTTCTTAAATGAATGTAACCTGTGCTCTGTGTGCTAAGAATGAAGACAATCACTCTAGTCAAATAGCTTTGACAATAGCAGGAAAGGCAGAGCAGAACTGTCAACTCTTAGCTTAGCTACTACGGAGGTAAAATCCTTTGGTGATGTGAGGGATATTGAAGTACAGTCTTATGACAATGAGCTCCAATGTCTAAAAATTGTTCTTATTTTCGGCTTGTACCACAGTAAGAGCCAAGGTTTTAAACTCTAGTAAGAACAAAACCAATCAACAAACAAAAAGACTTTATCTATTTATGTTCATTTTAAAAATAACTAGTAGTGATGTATTATTTTAAATTATACAGCTAATATGTTTGGAGTTATTGAAAATGTATTTGAGAAAAAACGTATTTTCAGTATTGCTGCAGACAAGTATCAACATAAGACTGTTTAATTGATTATTTTATATCAAACAACTTTTATACTACTCATTTTTATTGTTACAATATTTTATAAATTTTAAAGAATGTAAAAAAATTTAAAAAAAGGTATTGCAGGTATTGAAGGGGGATTCTCTGGGAGGAGTTGGTGTACAAAAGGGAAAGAAGACTGATATAATTCTATTTACTTAAAATATGTTTTGAAATGTTAACAAATTCAGAGAAACTGAAATTATGTATCTTTTCTCATCATAATACAATAAAACTTAAATCAATTAAAAAACAATTTGTTTGCATCATTTTTCTTATACTTTATATGCTGGTTTTCTTTGAATTATATCTTGTATACATCTTATACAGGTACCAATATGCTTAGTAAAAGCCCAAATCATTAATTATGGAGGGTATTATAGATAAACTTAGAAGTTGGTTTATCAGTTTTATTTTATATTCAAGTGACCAAATATATAATAAGATTAGGAGAAAGCGAGGATTAATTTAGGCTCATGGCAGGAAGGTTCAATCCATCATGCCTGAATGTCACGGAGGAAAGACCTTGCTCTTATTTGGGTGGATCAGAAGAAGAGAAAAGAAAATGCTAGCTGGGCAGTGGTTGGTGCAGGCCTTTCATCCTAGCACTGGGGAGGCAGAGACTGACAAATTTCTGAGTTTGAGGCCAGCCTGGTCTACAGAGTAAGTTCCAGGACAGC